>NC_088233.1:28156583-28167476 GCF_036934945.1 Oncorhynchus masou masou | reverse complement strand
ACAAATTATTTGTATTGGAGTGTGCCCCTGGCTATCCGTAAATTTAAATATAAAGAATTTGAAATGATTTATACTTTTACTTTTGATACTTTAGTATATTTTAGCAATTATGTTCACATTTGATACTAAAGTATATGTAAAACCAAATGCTTTTTTACTTTTACTCAAGTAGGATTTACTGGGTGACTTTCACTTTTACTCGAGTCACTTTCTACTCAAGTATGAAAATTGGGTACTTTTTCCACCACTGTCCAGGATGTTGTATTTTCCCAAGAAGTTATCATTTTTGACAATTAATATGGAATATGTCGTATTTAAGTAATGCTTTGACAATGGTTAAAGACAGACAACAGTAATACACTTGATTACACTGAGATGACGGTGTATTTATCCACCTAATTTGAAGAAATGAGTTTGTTCTGAAGATCTATCGCTTGGTTATGATGAAGTCCCCACTTCCTCTAATTTCATTAGAGGACTCAGGTCAGGAGTGTACAGTGTGTGTTTGGGGCAGTATAGAGTATGAGAGGGCGGAGACAGAAACGGATCAGAGAGGTGTGCTGAACGCGGAACAAGGGAGATCTCGGTTTGTTGTTTTGAAAGTCTCTAAAAATGTGTTCTAATGAAAAAGTTTGGGTACTAGTTACCTTTTGAATTTGGATCCCACAACCTGGTTAGCCTCAGTTGCTGGGACCGTTATCTGTTCAGGGATCCTGCCAACCAAAAGTCTGACAAGCTGCTTGGCGTAGCAGCTAGCTTAGCTGCTAGCTTACTAGCTATCAAGATAGTAAAGTTTCCTTGACAGCTTGAACACAGCCCGCAAAGCGGATAACGCTTGTGCCGATCTTGTGACTGTCTAAATTACTGCTGTTTGTTTCCATCTGACCTGCGACCTGCCCTGTCTGGACCTGTGGGGCACCAATGCTAGTCTATGTTGCTACCATGAAATCCAAAGCCAATGGTGGGAGTAATGGAGAGGACAGTTTCTCTATTACAGGTGAAATATTTTTTAAATGAACAATAGGGGTTCTACAAGCAGTTGTTACAACAACAGGAAAATAGCTTCAAGATCTTTGTTGAAATACTGATTGACTCAACTAACGGACGATCTGACTAGAGAGGTCATGGGCCTTAAGAACAGTTTTCAGTTGTCCCAGGAGAGGTGGATGTCCTGAAAGAAACTTGCAGAAAGATGACAACAAACTGTAAGTCTACGCAAGATGACATCAGCATAATGACTGGGAAAATAAACTATCTAGAGAGACAATCCAGGAGGATTAACATTGTTGTAAATGAAAAACCAGTCTTCACATGAGAACGAGTCTGAGGAGAAAGTAAAAAACAATGATCACTGAAAAGCTGATCATTGAAGATTGAGGTGTAGCACGCACACAGGTCTGGAAAACCTGTAACCTGCCCAGGTGATAGACAGAGGCTGATAGTAGTCAAGTTCCTGAGGTTTAAGGACAAGATGGCTGTTCTGGAGAGAGCCAAGAACATGAGAGGAACCAACATCTTCCTTAACGAAGACTACTTGGAAGCTGTGCGCCAGAGGGGGAAATAACTTATCCCAGCCATGAAAGCTGCCAGAGAGTGCGGGGACATTGCTTAAATCTGCTACGACAGGCTCATTGTCCACCCTCCCTCCCAAAATACTGAGTGGAGTGAGAGAGCCAAGTTTCCAGGTTAGAAGCTTCAGCCCCACATCACACACACCAACTGACACTCACAAGTGCCTGATTGACTGACTCTATTGGCCAAACCATGTTCTTGTCATGCTTTGTGTGTTTTCTTTCTTCATTTTACTTCTATCTCTGATATGCTACTCAGGAAAGGACTGACAATAGCCCATATTAATTTATGTAGCCTTATAAAGAAGATTCATGAAATCAATATCTTGCTGACATTGGATAACATTCATATATTGTTTGCCTTTGATGATACAGCGGTAGCAATACAAGGATATAACATCTACAGAATAGACAGAAATGCTAATGGGGGAGGTATTACTGTATATGTTCAGAGCCATATTCCTGTAAGGTTTAGAGATGACCTTATGTCTAAAGTTCTTGAAGTGTTGTGGTTGCAAGTTAACTTGCCTAATCTAAAGACTCTTCTTTTGGAGTGTTGTGGTTGCAAGTTAACCTGCCTAATCTGAAGACTCTTCTTTTGGAGTGTTGTGGTTGCAAGTTAACCTGCCTAATCTGAAGACTCTTCTTTTGGAGTGTTGTGGTTGCAAGTTAACCTGCCTCATCTAAAGACTCTTCTTTTGGAGTGTTGCTATAGGCCACCAAGTGCTAACAGTCAGTACTGTATCTCAAATCAAATCAAATTGTATTTGTCACATTCGCTGAGTCCAACATGTGTAGACTTTACTGTGAAATGCTTACTTATGAGCCCTTTCCCAAAAATGCAGAGTTAAAAAGTTAAATAATTAGCAAAAAATCAAAAAGGAAATAGTAACACAATAAAACAACAATAACAAGACTATATACTACTGGTAGTAGTACTGGTACCGAGTCACTGTGCAGGGGTACGAGGTAGTTGAGATAATATGTACATGCAAGTAGGGGTGAAAGTGACTAGGCAATCAGTATAGATAATAAACAGAGTAGGAGCAACGTGCAGTGCATTCTGAAAGTATTCAGACACCTTCCCCTTTTTCACATTGTGTGACATTACAGTCTTATTCTAAAATGGAGCAAATAATTGTTTTCCTCATCAATCTACACACAATACCCCATAATGACAAAGTGCAAACATGTTTTTAGACATTTTTCAAAATGTATTAAAAAAAATAAAAACAGAAATTCCTTATTTACATGAGTAATCAGACCCTTTGCTATCAGATTCGAAATTGAGCTCAGGTGCATCCTGTTTCCATTAATCATCCTTGAGATCTTTCTACAACTTCATTGGAGTACACCTGTGGTAAATTCAATTGATTAGACATGATTTGGAAAGGCACACACCTGTCAGTAAAAGGCACATGACAGCCCACTTGGAGTTTGCCAAAAGGGGCCTAAAGGACTCTCAGACCACAAGAAAAAAGATTATCTGGTCTGATGAAACCAAGATTGAACTCTTTGGACTGAACACCAAGCGTCATGTGTGGAGGAAACTTGGCACCATCCCTACGGTGAAGCATGGTGGTGGCAGCATTATGCTGTGGGGATAGTCATTTAGAAATGTTCCCTTGGAATTTCTGGAAACAGGGACAATGGTGGTATGCTTGAAACATGTAGTTATTACAGACTGGGTCAGAGAGAGATAGAAAATGTCAGCGAAGACACTTGCCAGCTGGTCAGCACATGTTCTGGGTATGTGTCCTGGTAATCCATCTGACCCTGTTGCCTTGTGAATGTTAACCTGTTTAAAGGTCTTACTCACATCTGGATAATATGTGTGAAATGCTTGATAATGTGTTTGATGCTTACAGATACTGGAGATCCATTTTCTGGGTGACCTGAATGTAGACTGGTTTTCATCAGGCTGTGCCTGTAATCTGGCTCAGGCTGTCAATCAACCAACCAGAATTTTTTGAAATAGTACAGGAACTACGCCATCCATGTGTATTGATCAAATTACCAATGCTGCATAACTTTGTTCTAAAGCTGTATCCTTACCCATTAGATGTAGTGACCATAATATAGTGGCTATATCCAGAAAAGCCAAAGTTCCTAAGACTAGGACCAAAAAAGTGTAAATGTTTTGTAATGATGATTCCTATGTTGTTTCCTAAAAAATATTTGTTGGTTTGATGTGTGTACTGAGGAGCATCCAGACGCTGCACTTGATCCATTTATGAAATTGTATCTTACAGTTATTGATAAGCATGCAACTACTAAGAAACTGACTTTTAGAACTGTTAGGACTGTGGATTGATGAGGAATTGAACAATTTTATGTTTGAGTGAGATGAAGCAAAAGGAGTGGCTAACTTGTGTGAATAACTGAACAAAAATTAAAAAAAAACATTATTCTGAAATGATATCAAGAATGAAGTACTTTAAATTAAAGTATATTCAGAAATGCTAATTCAACTCATGTCACGCCCTGGTCTTAGTATTTTGTGTTTTCTTTATTTATTTGGTCAGGCCAGGGTGTGACATGGGTTTTGGTATGTGGTGTGTTTTGTATTGGGTTTTTTTCATAGGTATTGGGATTGTGGCTTAGTGGGGTTTGCTAGCAAAGTCTATGGCTGTCTGAAGTGGTTCTCAATCAGAGGCAGGTGTTATTCGTTGTCTCTGATTGACTCCATATTTAGGCAGCCATATTCTTTGAGTGTGTCGTGGGTGATTGTCCTTGTTTCTGTCTATGTATTACTTTGCACCAGTATAGGCTGTTTCGGTTTTCGTGTTACGTTTCTTGTTTTGTAGTGTTTGTGTTTAGTTTTTCTTTTTATTAAACATGAATCTAAATAGCCATGCCGCATGTTGGTCCGACTCTCCTTCACATGAAGAAAGCCGTTACAACTCAGGCTCATTCATCACAAAACCTTTTGATATTGCTAATTATTTTAATGGCTAATTCATTGGCAAAGTGGGCATACTCAGACATGAAATTCCAACAACAGACTGTGAGCCATTATAAAACAGTGTGAAACATTGTCATTTTGAATTCTGTAAAGTTAGTGTGGGAGAGGTGGAGAAATTATTGTTGTCTATCAATAATGAGAAACCACCTGGTATTGACAATTTAGATGGAAAGCTACTGAGGATGGAAGTAGACTATATTGCCACTCTGTAATGTCGGGATAGTGATGGGTGTGGAGTCAGACGCAGAGAACAGAAGGTAGACGGGAAGAAACGCTTTAATAATGTCCTCAAGCACAGTAAAAGGGACAAACATGGGTGAAGCCCAAAACACAGGAGCAACAAAACCCAAACCCACTGTCACCAAGATACCAGACAGCGAAAAAACCAATCCCACTGTTACCAAGATACCGGACAGCGAAAACACAAACCCACTGCTACCAAGATACCGGACAGCGAAAACCCAATCCCACTGTTACCAAAATACCAGACAGCGAAAACCCAAACCCACTGTTACCAAAATACCGGACAGCGAAAACCTAATCCCACTGTTACCAAGATACCGGACAGCGAAAACCTAATCCCACTGTTACCAAGATACCAGACAGCGAAAACCCAATCCCACTGTTACCAAGATACCAGACAGCAAAAACCCAAACCCACTGTTACCAAGATACCAGACAGTGAAAACCCAAACCCACTGTTACCAAAATACCAGACAGCGAAAACCCAATCCACTGTTACCAAGATACCAGACAGCGAAAACCCAATCCCACTGTTACCAAGATACCAGACAGCGAAACCCCAGACCCACTGTTACCAAGATACCGGACAGCGAAAACCCAATCCCACTGTTACCAAGATACCGGACAGCGAAACCCCAATCCCACTGTTACCAAGATACCTGACAGCGAAAACCCAATCCCACTGTTACCAAAATACCAGACATCGAAATCCCAAACCAACTGTTACCAAAATACCGGACAGCGAAAACCCAATCACACTGTTACCAAGATACCGGACAGCGAAAACCCAATCCCATTGTTACCAAGATACTGGACAGCGGAAACCCAAACCCACTGTTACCAAGATACCGGACAGCGAAAACCCAATCCCACTGTTAACAAAATACCGGACAGCGAAAACCCAATCCCACTGTTACCAAAATACCAGACAGCGAAAACCCAAACCCACTGTTACTAGGATACCGGTCAGCGAAAACCTAATCCCACTGTTACCAAGATACCGGACAGCGAAAACCCAATCCCACTGTTACCAACATACCGGACAGCGAAAACCCAAACCCACTGTTACCAAGATACCGGACAGCGAAAACCCAAACCCACTGTTACCAAAATACCGGACAGCGAAAACCCAATCCCACTGTTACCAAGATACCGGACAGTGAAAACCCAATCCCACTGTTAACAAGATACCGGACAGCGAAAACCCAAACCCACTGTTACCAAAATAACGGACAGCGAAAACCCAATCCCACTGTTACCAAGATACCAGACAGTGAAACCCCAAACCCACTGTTACCAAGATATCGGACAGCGAAAACCCAATCCCACTGTTACCAAAATACCGGACAGCAAAAACCCAATACCACTGTTACCAAAATAACAGACAGCGAAAACCCAATCCCACTGTTACCAAGATACCAGACAGTGACACCCCACACCCACTTTTAACCAAGATATCGGACAGCGAAAACCCAATCCCACTGTGACCAAGATACCGGACAGCGAAAACCCAATCCCACTGTTACCAAAATACCGGACAGCGAAACCCCAAACCCACTGTTACCAAGATACCGGACAGCAAAAACCCAATCCCACTGTTGCAAAAATACCAGACAGCGAAAACCCAAACCCACTGTTATCAAGATACCGGACAGCGAAAACCCAATCCCACTGTTACCAAGATACCGGACAGCAAAAACCCAATTCCACTGTTACCAAGATACCGGACAGCGAAAACCCAAGCCCACAGTTACCAAGATACCGGACAGCGAAACCCCAAACCCACTGTTACCAAGATAGCGGACAGCGAAAACCCAATCCCACTGTTACCAAGATACCAGACAGTGAGACCCCAAACCCACTTTTAACCAAGATATCGGACAGCGAAAACCCAATCCCACTGTTACCAAAATACCGGACAGCGAAACCCCAAACCCACTGTTACCAAGATACCGGACAGCAAAAACCCAATCCCACTGTTGCAAAAATACCAGACAGCGAAAACCCAAACCCACTGTTACCAAGATACCGGACAGCGAAAACCCAATCCCACTGTTACCAAGATACCGGACAGCAAAAACCCAATTCCACTGTTACCAAGATACCGGACAGCGAAAACCCAAGCCCACTGTTACTAAAATACCAGACAGCGAAAACCCAATCCCACTGTTACCAAGATACCAGACAGCGAAAACCTAAACCCACTGTTACCAAGATACCAGACAGCGAAAACCCAATCCCACTATTACCAAGATACCGGACAGCGAAACCCCAAACCCACTGTTACCAAGATAGCGGACAGCGAAAACCCAATCCCATTGTTACCAAGATACCGGACAGCGAAAACCCAAACCCACTGTTACCAAGATACCGGACAGCGAAAACCCAATCCCACTGTTACCAAGATACCAGACAGCGAAACCCCAAACCCACTGTTACCAAGATATCGGACAGCGAAAACCCAATCCCACTGTTACCAAGATACCGGACAGCGAAAACCCAATCCCACTGTTACCAAAATACCGGACAGCGAGAACCCAATCCCACTGTTACCAAAATACCAGACAGCGAAAACCCAAACCCACTGTTACCAAAATACCGGACAGCGAAACCCAATCCCACTGTTACCAAGATACCGGACAGCGAAAAACCAATCCTATTGTTATCAAGATACCGGACAGCGAAAACCCAAACCCACTGTTACCAAAAAAACAGACAGTGAAAACCCAATCCCACTGTTACCAAGATACCAGACAGTGACACCCCAAACCCACTGTTACCAAGATATCGGACAGCGAAAACCCAATCCCACTGTTACCAAGATACCGGACAGCGAAAACCCAATCCCACTGTTACCAAAATACCGGACAGCGAAAACCCAATCCCACTGTTACCAAAATACCAGACAGCGAAAACCCAAACCCACTGTTACTAGGATACCGGTCAGCGAAAACCTAATCCCACTGTTACCAAGATACCGGACAGCGAAAACCCAATCCCACTGTTACCAAGATACCGGACAGCGAAAACCCAAACCCACTGTTACCAAGATACCAGACAGCGAAAACCCAAACCCACTGTTACCAAGATACCGTACTGAGATAACCCAAACCCACTGTTACCAAAATACCGGACAGCGAAAACCCAATCCCACTGTTACCAAGATACCGGACAGCGACAACCCAATCCCACTGTTACCAAGATACCAGACAGCGAAACCCCAAACCCACTGTTACCAAGATATCAGACAGCGAAAACCCAATCCCACTTTTACCAAAATACCGGACAGTGAAACCCCAAACCCACTGTTACCAAGATACCGGACAGCGAAAACCCAATCCCACTGTTACCAAGATACCGGACAGTGAAAACCCAAACCCACTGTTACCAAGATACCGTGCAGAGAAAACCCAAACCCACTGTTACCAAAATACCGGACAGCGAAAACCCAATCCCGCTGTTACCAAGATACCGGACAGCGACAACCCAATCCCACTGTTACCAAGATACCAGACAGCGAAACCCCAAACCCACTGTTACCAAGATACCGGACAGCGGAAACCCAATCCCACTGTTGCCAAGATACCGGACAGCGAAAACCCAAACCCACTGTTACCAAAATACCGGACGGCAAAAACCCAATCCCACTGTTACCAAGATACCGGACAGCGAAAACCCAATCCCACTGTTACCAAGATACCAGACAGCAAAAACCCAAACCCACTGTTACCAAAATACCAGACAGCGAAAACCCAATCCCACTGTTACCAAAATACCAGACAGCGAAAACCCAAAAGTACACAAACACCACTAACGTAGAATAACCACAAGCCCGCACAAACACCAGTGGGCTAAACGAACTTAAATAACACCCATCCCAAAACCCCAACAATGAACAGGTGAAAACAATAAGACAAAAACAAATGAAAAGGGATCAGTGGCAGCTCGTAGACCGGCGACGACGACCGCCGAGCGCCACCCGAACGGGAAGGGGAGCCACCTTCGGTGGTATTCGTGACACACTCCTGTTTTGTAATGTCTTTAATCTGAGCCTGAGTAAAAGTGTTTGTCCTCTGACCTGGAGGGAAGCTATAGTCATTCCGCTACCCAAGAATGGTAAAGCATCCTTTACTGGTTCTAACAGACAACCAATCAACTTGGTGTCCGACCAGATATAATGTTATTTCTCTGTGAATAATTAACAGACTTTCAGCATGCTAATAGTGAAGGGCACTCAACATGTACTGCACTTACACAAGTGACTGTTAATTGTCTGAAAGAAATTGATAATAAGAAGATTGTGGGAGCTGTATTGTTAGACTTTACTTCAGCCTCTGATATTACTGACAATAATCTGTTATTGTTGACCATAATCTGTTATTGTATGTGTTATGGCTTTATATCGTCTACCATATCATGGGTTGAGATCTATCTATCCAATAGAGCACAGAGAGTCTTCTTTAATGGAATATTATTTAATGTAAGACATGTAAAGAGTGGTATTCCGCAGGGCAGCTGTCTTGGTCCTTTACTGTTCTCTATTTTTACTAATGATCTACCAGTAGCCTTAAAAAGCCCGTGTGTCTATTTACATTGATGAGTCAACATTATACACATCAGCAACCCCAGCTAGTGAGGTTAACAAAGAGTTGCAGTCAGTCTTGGAATGGGTGGCTAGTAATAAACTAGTCCTGAACATATCCAAAACTAAAAGCATTTTATTTGGTACAAATCATTCCCTTAGATCTCAGCTGAATCTGGTAACGAATGATGTGGCTGCTGAGCAAACTTCTTGATGTGATGTTAGATTGCAAATTGTCATGGTCATGGCATATTGATTCAATTGTTGTAAAGATCGGAAGAGGTCTGTCTGTGATAAAGAGTTGCTCTGCTTTTTTTAACACCACATTCGACCTGCAGGCGCTGTTTTTTTCACATCTTGACTATTTCCCAGTTAAATGGTAGGAGTTGCAAAAAAGGGCATAGGAAAGTTGCAGCTGGCCCACAACAGAGCAGAACGTCTTGCCCTTCACTGTAAAAAGAGGGCTAATATCAAAAAGATGCATGCCAGTCTCACTTGGGTTAAAATAGAAAAAAAGATTGATGGCATCACTTCTTGTTTTTATGATAAATATTACTGTGATGAAAATTCCAAATTGTCTGTATATTCAAATAACATACCGTTCTGACAGGCATACTGTATGTACCCCACAAGACATGCCATCAGTGGTCTCTTCACAGTCTCCAAGTCCAAAACAACAACACACAGTATTGTATAGAGCCATGGTTGCATGGAACACCCTTCCATCTCAAATTAGCCAATCAAATAGCAAAATCAGCTTTAAGAAAACAATAAAACAACACCTCACAGCACAACGCCTTTCCCTTTGCTGACCTAAATAACTTGTATGTTTATGTAAAGTAATATGTTTCTGTTTAGTGTTTTGTCAGCACAAGACCTTTTGTATTTCTATATTTCAAGAAAATGTATGTTGCTCTGTCCTTGAGCTGTCCTTGTCTATTATTGTTATGTACTATGTCATGTTTGATGTTTTTTATGTTTTGATCCCAGGAAGAGTATCTGCTGCTTTTGCAACAGATACTGTTGATCCAAATAAAATCCTGAATCCTAAACCACCCCATGAAGTTCTACTGAGCCGGCTCTGCTCTGCCTGGTTGTTCTGTGATGTTCTTAGCTGTTCTAAGCTGTATTTAATACTCTAAAAGGCAGCACTGCTGCTCCAAGTCAACTTTTTCTCCAGTTCCTAACACTGCAGACACTCTCACACACTCTCACAATCCCCCACCCTCACTCTCTCTCTCTCTTTCTCTTTCTCTCTCTCTCTCTTTCGCTCTGGTTCTTTCTCTCTCTCTCTCTCTCTCACACACACACACACACACACACACACACACACACACACACACACACACACACACACACACACACACACACACACACACACACACACACACACACACACACACACACACACACACACGCACCTCATAGCTCACACACATCCCTCTGCACCAAGCCAAACCTTGCTACCACCATTGTAGCCATAGCAACATGCTGTGTGTTTGAATGAAGCATTGCAATACTCTCTCTCTAGT
>NC_088233.1:28076583-28151583 GCF_036934945.1 Oncorhynchus masou masou | reverse complement strand
AAAGGCCCGGTCACCTTCAGAGATCCGCTGCTGAAGCAGAGCTCTGACAGCGAGCTGTTATCCCAGCAGCAGGCGGCTGCTCTAGCTGCAGCAGCAGCCGGAGGGGCAGGGCTGGGGCATGGAGGCCTGGGTTCTGGAGGCCTGGGGCATGGAGGCCTGGGTTCTGGAGGCCTAGGGTCAGGCTCTATATCTGGCCTGGTGGGAGGCCCCGGGAGGCCCCGCTACCTCTTCCAGAGGAGGTCCAAGCTGTGGGGGGACCAGATGGAGGCGCGAGGACCCGGAGTGGGGTTAGGGATGGGGAGTCTGGGGAGTCTAGGGGGGTTGGGGTTGGGGCTGGGGGGTGAGGAGGGGGGGAAACCATCGGTGATGGGGGAGCTAAGTTCCAGATTGCAGCAGCTGAATAAGGATACCCGGTCACTGGGGGAGGAGGAGCCACTGGGGTCATCGCTGGACCCTGGGAGGAAGTCCCCTGTGACAGGCGCCAGGTAAGATAGGACAAGAGGGAGGCTAACTGAACATGGCCAAACCAACCTTAGGCCCTATTCAAGTACTTCAAGATGCATCATTCTTTCCTCCCTTCCTTCAAGTAATCAAGAATCAAGAAGGAATCCAACACCTTTTGGGTGGATGAAAGCAAGGTTCCATTAGGCTACACAGCTTTCACATATCCACTCAGCTGTTACTGTTGAAATAGTTCCACGTTAGGTTAAAAACAAAGCATATTTGTTTTTGTAAATATTGAATTCTAATGATCACTGCTGGGTGTGTTGTGCATGGTTTGCTCTTTCCCATGACAACGTATGCCACTGCCGCCCTATCCCCTGCACAGCCGACTGCAGTGGTAAGTAAATAAGAGCGACTGAGGGTTGAAGACACACCTAGGCAATGGTACGATGCTAGCGTTAGTCTTCCTTAGCAATGCTAGGTCAAACAGGCCCTTTCATTAGCGATCCCCATCCCTCTCCCCATCTGGTATCAGCAATATTAAGGTGGGGTAATAGGGTTAGAGTTGAGATTACTCTTAGACATGTAGGTGTGGAACCTTCATCAGAATGCAGCGTCCATCCATGATACCTATGGAGGGACTGTTTGATACACCATTTATTTTATTTCCACTGTTCCACTGAAAGGCCTTTGTATTCCTACAGATGTGACACGGACATGGAAGAGAGTAAACCTTAAGTTTATAGCTTCTAGGGTAAACCCAAAGTCATTTTATATATTTTTTCCTAACCAGCCTAACAACTAACCTCATGGGAATGGAATAATCCTACTTACATTTTCAGATGTTTTTATTTGTATTTATCAAACTGCCATGTCAGTTGTTTCCTTGTTTGCATGATCCACTTCCTGACCTCTCAACCAATACAATGAGACATCAGGCTCATCGTACAGTAACTAGTAAATCACTTCCTGTGAAGGGCCATAAAACATGACTATGTGTAATTCCATATATAACCTGTATACATTTAGTACTGTATCTCTCTGAGACTCCACCATTATAATGTAAAATGTATATATATTTCAGTAACTGATTGGAGATTTAAAGATTATTTTGTGTAGCTCTTTAAAGATGTACAATGTACAGTACATTTTCTCTCATTAGGATTGCTAGGTCTAGACTGAGTAAACCTCAGATCATCTCAAATAACTTGATGATGTAATTCTGTACAGTACAGAGATTATAGACCACCTGGAACATGCTGAGTTCTACACTCTGTTCTCAGTTTCCATGGTGACAGCATTGGCCTGTCATCCATAGTCGGCTTTGTTGTATCTAGTCAGTAAATCAGCTCTGTATCTAGTCAGTAAATCAGCTCTAAATCTAATAACAGTCGATAAAACACTGTGTGTGTGTGCATGCACGTGTGTGTGCTGGGTTGGTCGATCAGTCAGTCAATGCAAACAAGGTAACACAGGGCCTGGAGGCATGCACTTCCTGAACGCTTCTTCTCATCTCACACACATACACTCACCTCTGACATTTACCTATGACCTGACCTATGACCCTACCAACTGACCCTCTCCACACACACCTCCCTCTCTCCTATGGGCAGTGTTCAGCTGGAGTGGGTAACAGGTGCCTCTAACCACTGATACTGGATCAAATAGTTTTTTAACACCACGTGGTTTAAGTTACGGATTGGGGGTTTTGGGTAATCTGATCCTAGATCTGTGGTTATGGTTAACATCTATCTCAAGCGCTCTCTCTCTCCTTAGATTCCTACCATCTCTCTTCTTTCTGCCACCAACCATGTTCACACTCTCCTTCCACTATGGTCTTCTGACTGCTTAAAGGGATAGAACAACCCAAAAGTCTGTCAGATGTCTGATACCAAATAATGAATGGAATCTGCAGACTTCTCCTGATGCATATACAATAGCAGGATCTACACATACTATATATAAGATAATCTATACAATATAATTGCATACATGTTGGTTATGGACTACACAACTTTTAGCCTAACTTTTTAGGTATAAAAGCATCTGACATTTTTCTGAAGTGAACTGTCCCTTTAACATTCAGAGAGATTGGGCTACATGAACGATCCCTCCCACCCCCTCAATCAGCTTCAACACATCAGCAGAGATGCAGTGGGGCAAACTGTCACCTATTGTAGAAATATTAATGCACATTTGCTTGCATTCACATGAATGTGCTTTAGTTGTTATTATTAGTTTGGACTTCCTTAATTTAGTAGCCTTTTATATCTTATGTTGATCACATAATGAATAGTGATTGGTGGATGTAGGTAGGGGATAGTGGCTATAGAGTATAAAATAGTTTAGATGTAGTTAGTTAGTGTGAGGCTCAGTTGACCAGCCTTACGGATAGCAATAGTCTTCTATTTTAAATGGATTTCTCTCCTCACCTCCTCACCTTAATCTGCACCGAACTGCTCTGGACAGGTGAAAGCAATATGTGGGATGCCTAATTGGAATTAACTTTCACCTGTCCAGTTCCTATCATATGATGAGGTGACTATTAAGTAAATAAGGGAAGAGGAAAGCGAGAAGAAAATAAGTGATTTTAGGACTATTGAGATGGAACCCTGATGCCTGTGTTTGTCTACTGAGCAGGAGGACCAGTTATGACTACCAGTACCACCCTGACCTCGTTGTGGATAGGATCAGTAATGGTGGGCTGCGAGCTCGCCTCAACTCTCTCTCCATGAAGCTCAGCAATGTTCTCAGATAAGGTTCTGAGGGACACTACTATTATAGCATTTTATAGAGTAGTTATGGTTAGTCATATAGCATAGCAAAGCAAATGTGTTGGATATTTCACCATGTGTTTGAAGCAAGTATCACATACCGTCAACTCAAGCCAATCCCAGAGCTGGACTCTGACATCACCTATATTCCCTCATACCATGATGTCACATGTGTCATGTGACAGAGTGTTCTGATTGGCCCACTCCTCTCTCTCAGTTAATTTCACTCGTCTTGACCTTATCCAATCAACATCAACCCCTCTGCTTCGTCCCGCCCCTAACGTCATCCGATACTTATTTTTCTACTGACTTTTCCTTTTCAGTTTAAATGAAGGAAAAGCAGAAATTATACACACTGTTATTCTCTCTGTCTCTTCCTCCCTCTCATTCTTCACACAGTTGCAGAACTCACTCGTGTGATTTCTGTGGTGTGATCACTCACTCAGTGTTCCTCCATACATTTAACACCATTCCCTGCCCGTCCCATTCATATGTTTCCATACCGCCACAAATGCTCTATGTCTCATTCATTCATGTCCACTCATGCTATGTTGTCATAGTTTTAGCTGGTTCAGGAAGTCATGTTTGTCATTGGTTTGAGTTGTGGTCTTGGCCTTCTGTTCTTCTCTGATCTTTGATTTATGTTACATATGTTTCTATTTGATATCAGTGATTGTGTTGGGGATGGCATTGGTCCACTGACTAATTACTTATCACACACTACACTATACACTTTACTCTACTATACTGTCTCCATAACCTGAGTTTAAACCCACAAACACACAGAGTCAGGAGACTCTTGCCATTCATCCTGTTTCTTGTTGTTTTATTTTGGTTTGAATTCTTTATTGTTTTGTTCAGTGTTTGAGATGTGAATAGTGTTCTCATTTCTCTCTCATGTGGCCTGCTGGACTCATCGGGTTCTGATTTACTCAACTCTGCTGTCGTTGTAATGTCAAACACACACACACGCACGCACACGCACGCACACACACACACACACACACACACACACACACACACACACACACACACACACACACACACACTAACAAACACACTCATCATGCATGCACACACACAAACACACAAACATTGGCTTGACATGGCCAGCAGAGTTATCTAAAGCAGCCAGGTGTGACTAGCAGACTACGTCTCACGGACTGATGCTAACATTCTCTCCCATTGCTCTCTCTCTGCTCACCTTGCATGCTCCGCCACGCTGCACTGATCTGATTGGTCTAGAACTGACTGTACGCCCAGGAGGGCAAGACGACTGTGTAAGTGTGCATGGAGTTCATGTCATTTCACTCCGCCTATCTGTAGCTACCAACCCTCTTACGTCTTAAACCCATGCCACATAGCCCTCTCCCAACACACACACACAAATGCCTTGGCTGTTTCCCACCTCTCCACCCCTCCCTCCCCTTAACCCCTCACTCTCTCCTCTCATTCCTGCGGTATTGACTGTTCTTCACCTCAAAGCTCTCAGGACTCACACTGCACCGTGATTTAACAGCGTCAAGCAGAGACAAATAATCAAACCATTACTAACATTATCTAACACTGCACACAGAGTACAATCCATAGTGAGATTCATGGAAAGCACTGGGACGTTGTATGAATCCGTTACTTTGCACATCATTTGCAGTGTGAGGACTGAGTTAGTGTTGTAGCTGCCATAGCTCGCTCTCTCCTTTCTTTCCCATGGAGAATAGCATTTTTTCTCCCATACAGAGCCCCTGTCTATTGTAGCGCAATAGAGACATGACCCTTACTCTTACTGCATGCATGGTCAGCTTTTTGACCCCAAATATGCTGACAAAAGTAAATAATGTTCACTGCTTTTATTTGTGTATGTTTGCGTGTGTTCTTGTTTGTGTGTGTGGTTGAAGTCATGGTCAGGTTTTGACCAATTATGCTACAGCTCTGTAATTTGTTGGAGGTTACAGCAAGCTTGTATCATGTTCCTGTGACAGGACAGAACCACAAACACACTCCATCACACATCCACATTATACTGGGCCATTAAAGGAAAACATGCCATTTCATGTCTATTTGAGAGTCAGGGTAAGGGTTTTAAGAGGGAATAGGGAGTCCATGTCAAAGTTAGTTCAGAGTAGAGTTTAAAAATGGGCATCTGCAAAGCTACCCTCCCATGCTGGGAGTCAGGACCAGTTTCTAAGTCTCTATAGAGTTAAGAATGGCCACTAGTGAAACTGCACCAGTTTCTGGGTCCCATCTGTGAGACTGGAGCTACCATGTTGGCATCAGTGAAACTTAGCAGTGGGAGCTAGGGAAATGCTGATGAGGACTCTGAGTGTGAGAGGACAACTCGCTTGGCAATGAGACGGAATGAAGTTTCACTAAAGTAATTTACAAAAGAGAGAAGGAAAGGGAGAGAGGGAGTGAAAGATCCAGAGTGATCAGCAGAGGTACTCTCAGTGAATTGCTCTGTCAAAGTGAGCTTAGTGTTGCTGTATCATCTTCCACTAGCAAGACGGTATGCAGCTCTCGTGTCTCATGGGCTCCATATGCCAGTGACCGGAGAGAGGAAACCAACTACAGACAGAGAGAGAGACTACAGACAGGGAGACTACAGACAGAGAGACTACATACAGAGAGAGACACTACAGACAGAGAGAGAGACTACAGAGAGAAAGTCTGCGGACAGGGATGCTACAGATAAGACTACAGAGAGAGAGACTACAGACAGAGACTACAGAGAGAGACTACAGAGAGAGACTACAGACAGGGAGACTACAGACAGAGACTACAGACAGAGACTACAGAGAGAGAGACTACAGACAGAGAGACTATAGACAGAGACTACAGACAGAGAGACTACAGACAGAGAGAGAGACTACAGACAGAGAGAGAGACTACAGACAGAGACTACAGACAGAGAGACTACAGACAGAGAGAGAGACAACAGAGAGAAAGTCTGCCGACAGAGATGCTACAGATAGAGACTACAGAGAGAGAGACTACAGACAGAGAGACTACAGACAGAGACTACAGACAGAGAGACTACAGACATAGACTACAGACATAGACCACAGACAGAGAGACTACAGACAGAGAGACTACAGACAGAGACTACTGTGAAAGAGGCTACTGTGAGAGAGACTACAGACAGAGACTACAGAGACTACTGACAGACTACAGAGAGAGACTCTAGACAGAGAGACTACAGACAGAGACTACAGACAGAGAGAGAGACTACAGACAGAGACTACAGAGAGAGAGACTACAGAGAGAAAGTCTGCCGACAGAGATGCTACAGATAGAGAGAGAGACTACAGACAGAGACAACAGAGAGAGACTACAGACAGAGACTACAGACAGATATACTACAGACAGAGACTACAGACAGATATACTACAGACAGAGACTACAGGCAGAGACAACAGAGAGAGAATACAGAGAGAGAGACTACAGAGAGAGAGAGTATTGACAGAGACTACAGGAAGAGATTACAGAGAGAGAGTACAGAGAGAGAGACTACAGACAGAGACTACAGAGAGAGAGTACAGAGAGAGAGTACAGAGAGAGAGAGACCACAGACAGAGACTACAGAGAGATACTACAGAGAGAGAGAGTACAGCGAGAGACTACAGACAGAGACTACAGGAAGAGAGTACAGAGAGAGTACAGAGAGAGAGACTACAGGAAGAGACTACAGAGAGAGAGAGTACAGAGAGATAGACTACAGACAGAGACTACAGGAAGAGACTACAGAGAGAAAGAGTACAGAGAGAGCGACTACAGGAAGAGACTACAGAGAGAGAGAGACTACAGGAAGAGACTACAGAGAGAGAGTACAGAGAGAGAGACTACAGGAAGAGACTACAGAGAGAGAGTACAGAGATAGAGGCTACAGGAAGAGACTACAGAGAGAGAGTACAAAGAGAGAGACTACAGGGAGAGAGACTACAGACAGAGACTACAGGAAGAGACTACAGAGAGAGAGTACAGAGAGAGAGACTACAGGAAGAGACTATAGAGAGAGAGTACAGAGAGAGAGACTACAGGAAGAGACAACAGAGAGAGAGTACAGATAGAGACTACAGGAAGAGACTACAGAGAGAGAGAGTACAGAGAGAGACTACAGGATTTGAATACAGAGAGAGAGTACAGAGAGAGAGAGTACAGAGAGAGCGACTACCGAGAGAGAGAGTACAGAGAGAGAGACAAAGAAAGATGCAAGACAGAGGGACCACAGACAGAGACTACAGACAGAAAGAGAGACTACAGACAGGTAGACTACAGACAGAGAGACTACATACAGAGAGAGACACTACAGACAGAGAGAGAGACTACAGAGAGAAAGTCTGCCGACAGGGATGCTACAGGTAAGACTACAGAGAGAGAGAGACTACAGACAGAGACTACAGACAGAGACTACAGAGACTACAGACAGGGAGACTACAAACAGAGACTACAGACAGAGAGACTTTAGACAGAGACTATAGACAGAGAATACAGACAGAGAGAGAGACTACAGACAGAGAGAGAGACTACAGACAGAGACTACAGACAGAGACTACAGAGACTACAGACAGGGAGACTACAAACAGAGACTACAGACAGAGAGACTTTAGACAGAGACTACAGACAGAGACTACAGACAGAGAGAGACTACAGACAGAGAGAGAGACTACAGACAGAGACTACAGACAGAGACTACAGACAGAGAGACTACAGACAGAGACTACAGTCAGAGACTACAGACAGAGAGAGAGACAACAGAGAGAAAGTCTGCCAACAGAGATGCTACAGATAGAGACTACAGACAGAGAGACTACAGACAGAGACTACAGACAGAGACTACAGAGAGAGACTAGAGACAGAGATACTACAGACAGAGACTACAGACAGAGACTACAGAGAGAGAGTACAGAGAGAGAGACTACAGAGAGAGAGAGTACTGACAGAGACTACAGGAAGTGACTACAGAGAGAGAGTACAGAGAGAGTACAGAGAGAGAGTACAGAGAGAGAGACTACAGACAGAGACTACAGAGAGAGAGTACAGAGAGAGAGTACAGAGAGAGAGACTACAGGAAGAGACTACAGAGAGAGAGTGTACAGAGAGAGAGACTACAGACAGAGACTACAGGAATAGACTACAGAGAGAGTACAGAGAGAGTACAGAGAGAGAGACTACAGGAAGAGACTACAGAGAGAGAGACTACAGGAAGAGACTACAGAGAGAGAGACTACAGAGAGAGAGAGTACAGAGAGAGAGACTACAGGAAGAGACTACAGAGAGAGAGTACAGAGAGAGAGACTACAGGGAGAGACTACAGAGAGAGAGACTACAGACAGAGACTATAGAGAGAGAGTAAAGAGAGAGAGACTACAGGAAGAGACTACAGAGAGAGAGTACAGAGAGAGAGAGACTACAGGAAGAGACTACAGAGAGAGAGTACAGAGAGAGAGACGACAGGAAGAGACTACAGAGAGGGAGTACAGAGAGAGAGAGTACAGAGAGAGAGACTACAGGAAGAGACTACAGAGAGAGAGTACAGAGAGAGAGACTACAGGATTTGACTACAGAGAGAGAGTACAGAGAGAGAGACTACAGAGAGAGAGTACAGAGAGAGAGAGTACAGACAGAGACTACAGGAAGAGACTACAGAGAGAGAGAGTACAGAGAGAGAGAGTACAGAGAGAGAGAGACTACCGAGAGAGAGTACAGAGAGAGAGACTACAGACAGAGACTACAGAGAGAGAGTACAGAGAGAGAGACTACAGACAGAGACTACATACAGCGACTACAGGAAGATACAACAGAGAGAGAATACAGAGAGAGACTACAGACAGAGAGACTACAGACAGAGAGGCTAAAGACAGAGACTAAAGGAAGAGACAGCAGAGAGAGAGTACAGAGAGAGAGAGAGAGACTACAGACAGAGACTACAGGAAGAGACTACAGAGAGAGTACAGAGAGAGAGACTACAGACAGAGACTACAGGAAGAGACTACAGAGAGAGAGAGTACTGACAGAGACTACAGGAAGTGACTACAGAGAGAGAGTACAGAGAGAGAGTACAGAGAGAGAGTACAGAGAGAGAGACTACAGACAGAGACTACAGAGAGAGAGTACAGAGAGAGAGACTACAGGAATAGACTACAGAGAGAGTACAGGAAGAGACTACAGAGAGAGAGACTACAAGAAGAGACTACAGAGAGAGAGTACAGAGAGAGAGACTACAGAGAGAGAGAGTACAGAGAGAGAGACTACAGGAAGAGACTACAGAGAGAGAGTACAGAGAGAGAGACTACAGGGAGAGAGTACATAGAGAGAGACTACAGACAGAGACTACAGGAAGAGACTATAGAGAGAGAGTACAGAGAGAGAGTACAGAGAGAGAGAGACTACAGGAAGAGACTACAAAGAGAGAGTACAGAGAGAGAGACGACAGGAAGAGACTACAGAGAGGGAGTACAGAGAGAGAGACTACAGGAAGAGACTACAGAGAGAGAGTACAGAGAGAGAGACTACAGGATTTGACTACAGAGAGAGAGTACAGAGAGAGAGAGACTACAGAGAGAGAGTACAGAGAGAGAGAGAGTACAGAGAGAGTGACTACAGACAGAGACTACAGGAAGAGACTACAGAGAGAGAGAGTACAGACAGAGACTACAGGAAGAGACTACAGGAAGAGAGTACAGAGAGAGAGTACAGAGAGAGAGAGACTACCGAGAGAGAGTACAGAGAGAGAGACTACAGACAGAGACTACATACAGAGACTACAGGAAGATACAACAGAGAGAGAATACAGAGAGAGACTACAAACAGAGAGACTACAGACAGAGACTAAAGGAAGAGACTACAGAGAGAGAGTACAGAGAGAGAGACTACAGACAGAGACTACAGAGAGAGAGTACAGAGAGAGACTACAGACAGAGACTACAGGAAGAGACTACAGAGAGAGTACAGAGAGAGACTACAGAGAGGGAGTACAGAGAGAGAGAGTACAGAGAGAGAGACTACAGGAAGAGACTACAGAGAGAGAGGACAGAGAGAGAGACTACAGGATTTGACTACAGAGAGAGTACAGAGAGAGAGAGACTACAGAGAGAGAGTACAGAGAGAGAGAGAGTACAGAGAGAGACTACAGACAGAGACTACAGGAAGAGAATTACAGAGAGAGAGAGTACAGACAGAGACTACAGGAAGAGACTACAGAGAGAGAGAGTACAGAGAGAGAGACTACCGAGAGAGAGTACAGAGAGAGAGACTACAGACAGAGACTACATACAGCGACTACAGGAAGATACAACAGAGAGAGCATACAGAGAGAGACTACAGACAGAGAGACTACAGACAGAGAGGCTACAGACAGAGACTAAAGGAAGAGACTGCAGAGAGAGAGTACAGAGAGAGAGAGAGACTACAGACAGAGACTACAGGAAGAGACTACAGAGAGAGAGTACAGAGAGAGAGACTACAGAGAGAGAGTACAGAGAGAGAGACTACAGACAGAGACTACAGGAAGAGACTACAGAGAGAGTACAGAGAGAGACTACAGAGAGAGACTACAGAGAGAGACTACAGAGAGAGAGACTACAGACAGATACTACAGGAAGAGGCTACAGAGAGAGAGTACAGAGAGAGACTACAGAGAGAGAGTACAGAGAGAGAGCACAGGGAGAGACTACAGAGAGAGACTACAGACAGAGACTACAGAGAGAGACTACAGAGAGAGAGTACAGAGAGAGACACTACAGTGAGAGAGAGTGCAGAGAGAGAGAGTACAGAGAGAGAGACTACAGAGAGAGTGTACAGAGAGAGTACAGAGAGAGACTACAGAGAGAGACTACAGAGAGAGAGTACAGAGAGAGACGACAGAGAGAGTACAGAGAGATAGAGTACAGAGAGAGAGAGTACAGAGAGAGAGACTACAGAGAGCGACTACAGAGAGAGGGTACAGAGAGAGAGTACAGAGAGAGAGTACAGAGAGAGTACAGAGAGAGAGAGTACAGAGAGAGACTACAGAGAGAGACTACAGAGAGAGAGAGTGCAGAGAGAGAGAGTACAGAGAGAAACTACAGAGAGAGACTACAGAGAGAGACTACAGAGAGAGAGTACAGAGAGAGACTACAGACAGAGACTACAGAGAGAGAGTACAGAGAGAGAGACTACAGACAGAGACTACAGAGAGAAAGTCTGCCGACAGAGATGCTACAGATAGAGACTACAGAGAGAGAGAGACTACAGACAGAGAGACTACAGAGAGAGACTACAGACATAGACTACAGACAGAGAGACTACAGACATACACTACAGACATAGACTACAGACAGAGAGACTACAGACAGAGAGACTACTGTGAAAGAGGCTACTGTGAAAGAGACTACAGACAGAGACTACAGAGACTACTGACAGAGAGACTACAGACAGACTACAGACAGAGAGACTATAGACAGAGAGACTATAGACAGAGACTACAGACAGAGACTACAGAACAGAGAGAGAGACTACAGAGAGAAAGTCTGCCGACAGAGATGCTACAGATAGAGACTACAGAGAGTGAGACTACAGACAGAGACAACAGAGAGAGACTGCAGACAGAGACTACAGACAGAGATACTACAGACAGAGACTACAGAGAGAGACTACAGAGAGAGAGACTACAGACAGAGACTACAGACAGAGACTACAGAGAGAGAGTACAGAGAGAGAGACTACAGACAGAGACTACAGAGAGAAAGTCTGCCGACAGAGATGCTAAAGAAAGAGACTACAGAGAGAGAGACTACAGAGAGAGAGACTACAGACAGAGAGACTACAGACATAGACTACAGACAGAGAGACTACAGACATACACTACAGACATAGACTACAGACAGAGAGACTACAGACAGAGAGACTACTGTGAAAGAGGCTACTGTGAAAGAGACTACAGACAGAGACTACAGAGACTACTGACAGAGAGACTACATACAGACTACAGACAGAGAGACTATAGACAGAGACTACAGACAGAGACTACAGAACAGAGAGAGAGACTACAGAGAGAAAGTCTGCCGACAGAGATGCTACAGATAGAGACTACAGAGAGTGAGACTACAGACAGAGACAACAGAGAGAGACTACAGACAGAGACTACAGACAGAGATACTACAGACAGAGACTACAGAGAGAGACTACAGAGAGAGAGACTACAGAGAGAGAGTACTGACAGAGACTACAGGAAGAGACTACAGAGAGAGAGTACAGAGAGAGTACAGAGAGAGTACAGAGAGAGAGACTACAGACAGAGACTACAGAGAGATACAACAGAGAGAGAGAGAGTACAGAGAGAGAGACTACAGACAGAGACTACAGGAAGAGAGTACAGAGAGAGAGTACAGAGAGAGAGACTACAGGAAGAGACTACAGAGAGAGAGAGTACAGAGAGAGAGACTACAGACAAAGACTACAGGAAGAGACTACAGAGAGAGTACAGAGAGAGAGTACAGAGAGAGAGCCTACAGGAAGAGACTACAAAGATAGATTACAGAGAGTCTACAGACAGAGACTACAGGAAGAGACTACAGAGAGAGAGTACAGAGAGAGAGACTACAGGAAGAGACTACAGAGAGAGAGTACAGAGAGAGAGACTACAGGAAGAGACCACGGAGAGAGAGACTACAGGCAGAGAGTACAGAGAGAGAGTACAGAGAGAGAGACTACAGAGAGAGAGTACAGAGAGAGAGAGTACAGAGAGAGAGACTACAGAGAGAGAGTACAGAGAGAGCAACTACAGAGAGAGAGTACAGAGAGAGAGTACAGAGAGAGTACAGAGAGAGAGTACAGAGAGTGACTACAGAGAGAGACTACAGAGAGAGAGTACAGAGAGAGAAGACTACAGAGAGAGAGTACAGAGAGAGACTACAGAGAGAGAGTACAGAGAGAGAGAGTACAGAGAGAGACTACCGAGGGATTTGCCTTCACACCTCTTGACTTTTTCCACATTTTGTTGTGTTACCGCCTGCATTTAAAATTGATTATTTGTCACTGGCCTACACACAATACCCCATAATGTGCAATTATGTTTTTCAATTATTTTACAAATTAATTAAAAATGAAAAGCTGAAATGTCTAAATATGCCTAAATAAGTTCAGGAGTAAGAATTTGCTTAACAAGTCACATAATTAGTTGCATGCACTCACTCCATTGGTGATTTTAAAACAGTTACAGAAACTCTGGCTGCGATAGGAGAAAACTGAGGGTGGACCAACAACATTGTAGTTACTCCACAATACTGACCTAATTGACAGAGTGAAAAGAAGGAAGACTGTAACAGAATAATAATATTGCAAAACATGCATCCTGTTTGCAACAAGGCACTAAAGTAATAATGCAAAAAATGTGTCCTGAATACAACGTGTTATGTTTGGGGCAAATCCAATAGTACCACTATATTTTCAAGCAAAGTGGTGGTTGCATCATGTTATGGGTATGCTTGTCAAAATCAAATCAAATCACATTTTATTTGTCACATACACATTTTTAGCAGATGTTAATGCGAGTGTAGCGAAGTTCCGACAGTGCAGCAATATCTAACAAGTAATCTAACAATTCCCCAACAACTACATACACACAAACCTAAAGGGGTGAATGAGAATATGTACATGTAAGTATATGGATGCGCAATGGCCGAGCAGCATAGGCAAGGTGAAATAGATTATATAAAATACAGTATATACATGTGATATGAGTAATGTAAGATATGTAAACATTATTAAAGTGGTATTATTTAGAGTGGTATTGTCTAAAGTGACTAGTGATTAATTTATTAAAGTGTTAAAGTGGCCAGAGATTGGGTCCTAATGTAGGCAGCAGCCTCTCTGAGTTAGTGATTGCTGTTAAGCAGTCTGATGGCCTTGAGATATAAGCTGTTTTTCAGTCTCTGGGTCCCAGCTTTGATACATATAATGGTTAAGGACTGAGAAATTTTCAGGATAAAAATAAACTAAATGTAACTAAGCACAGGCAAAATCCTAGAGGAAATCCTGGTTCAGTCTGCTTTCCACCAGACACTAGGAGATTAATTCACCTTTCAGCAGGACAATAACCTAAACACAAGGCCAAATCTACACTAGTTGCTTACCAAGAAGACAGTGGAGTTACAGTTTTGACTTAAATCTACTTGACCATCTAAGGCAAGACCTAAAAATGGTTGTCTAGCAATGACCAACAACCAATTTAACAGAGCTTGAAGAATTTTGAAAAGAATAATGGGTAAATGTTGCACAATCCAGGTGTTCAGAGCACTTAGAGACATACCTAGAAAGACTCACAGCTGTAATCACTGCCAAAGGTGCTTCTACAGAATTATTGACTCAGGGGTGTGAATACTTATGTAAATTAGATATTTCTGTATTTCATTTTCAATAAATTTGCAAAAATTCTACAAATATGTTTTCACTTCGTTATTACTGGGTATTGTGTATAGATGGGTGATCATTTTTTTATTTGAATCCATTTCGAATTCAGGCTGTAACGCAACAAAATGTTGTCAAGGGTTGTGAATACTTTCTGAAGGCCCGGTAGAACACATTTTTGCTCTGTCACATGCTTTACCATGTTCCGGTTCCAGAATGTTTCAGTATGTTCCAGTTCCAGAATGTTTCAGTATGTTCCTCTCTCCTGAGCCCAAGGAGAGTGGGCCATTCTGTAGTAGGCCTTTAAGTCATGATCCAAATAAATAGTTGAAGATACTGAAGCTTTTGAACTTGCTGTGAGTTTACCTAGCTTGCTCTCACTAACAGTCACTAACCCTGCAGACCACATTGAGTGGCTTGATGTTCCAAAGGCTCCACAGATCTAATAGCTCTTGTGGCTCTCTTCTACTTGTGTGAAGCTATATAGATAAAAACACGGTGATGTTGTTCTAATATCTCTTTACCTCTGGCTTTCTTTCTCTACATCCCATTGCGCTTGCTCTCTCTGTACCTTTCTTTCTCTGTATCCCTCTCACCCTCTTCCCCTCCTAACCTCCCTCTCTCTTTCTCTTTCTCTTTCTCTCTCTCCATATTTCTCCTCTCCAGACTTTTCAGCAGTCTAGGAGAGCTCCACACCATTTCCCAGAGAAGCTACGGCACCACCTACACCATCCGGCCTGGCAGCCGCTTTCCCGTTACACGCCGCACTCCAAGCCCTGGCTCGGGCTCCCCGGATCGGGGTGACCCCCTCAGTCGACTCCCAGGCTTCGGCCTACCCACCTCACCCACCATGCCGCACCACACCATCCTCAAGTCGTCCAGCCTCAGCCTGCACCATGAGCCCAAAGAGGTACGTTTCGTTATGAGGAGCTCCAGCGCCCGGTCCCGCTCCCCCTCCCCGTCCCCTTGTCACTCCCCCGGGCTGGGCTCGCCCCTCCTGGCCCTCAGGCCCTTCCACCAGAAGCCCCTCCACCTGTGGAACAAGTATGACGTTGGAGACTGGCTGGAGAGCATCAACCTGGGGGAGCACAGGGCCGGCTTTCAGGAGCACGAGATCGAGGGCTCGCACCTCCCGGCACTCACCAAGGACGACTTCGCTGAGCTGGGGGTGACGCGCGTGGGACACCGCATGAACATCGAACGAGCACTTAAACAACTGCTGGAGAGCTGACCCCTGCTATGAGAGAGAGAGGGGGATAGAGAGGGAGAGAAAGAAAAGGAGATGGAGAGAGATAGATGGGGAGAGGGAGATGGGGAGAGAGAGAGAGAGAGAGAGAGAGAGCGAGAGAGAGCAAGAGAGAGAGAGAGAGCAAGAGAGAGGGAGGGAGATGGAGAGTGAGAGAAAGAAAGGGAGATGGAGTGACAGAGGGAGATGGGGAGAGAGAGAGAGAGAGAGAGAGAGAGAGAGAGAGAGAGAGAGAGAGAGGGGGAGATGGAGAGAGAGACAGAAACAGAGAGAAAACAAGAGAGAGCTTTTAAACTAGCTCCATTTTTAGGTGGTTTTCATATTAGGTGCAGCTAGTTTTCATTTTTAGGTGAATTTGTTTTCATTTGGATGTTTCTGAAAGTGTACGTTTTGTATTAATACTGTGCTCTCAGCACTGCACTGAATGAGTAGGTGTTCTATATATATTTTCCCTAACCCTACCACCCCTTCCCAAATTGGAGTAAACTAATGAAATATATTTTCCTTCTTTATTAAATTCCCCTAAGCCTACCACCCCTGCCCTAATTGGAGTAAACTAATAGATAACAATACTTAGACTTCTACTTCGAAGAAATTCTTTGCAGGAGCGAATCTTGCATGAGCTCCTATTAGAACATTTATTTGTAACAGCTTCTGTTGTTGCTCCTCTAGTCACACTTTTAACCTCTCCGACAGACCATTCCTTCTTTGTACATCTCCTTCTCTTCCTCCCTCCATCCGTTCCCTCTATCTCTTTGCCTGCTGTTTTTTTGGCCTCTGAAGGATTCCCCGTTTGCATGAAGAAGGAGGAGGATGAATCTCTAACCATAAGGAAAGTTCAGAGATCCGCTCAGCGACAGCGAACACAGGAGTAAAGACACAGTACTGATCTAGAACTAACATAATGTTGACATACTGACAGTACTGACATGGGCCTCTTTCCTCTCTGCCTGGCATTGTAATTAAACTAGAGACACTTGAGCCCAGAGACGGAGCTCCGCGTTGGAGACCACATAGGGAAAACTCCTCCATCCTGGGACCTTCTCGAGGACTGACAGCGCTATCTATTATATTTGGAGAATGTTTAACCAACACTAGTGGCTTTTTTTCATAATCAAAACATTTTGCTTTGGGTTTCCAAAGGGAATATTATAGATAAATATGATATAAATGTATTTAAATAGTTTTGAGGGGGGAAAAAACGACAGAATGTTAAAATGAAGATATGTAATAAACTAAAGAGCATCTGACTCCTACTTCTAGACAAAGGACAGAGAGAAAACTTTAACATTTATTGCACCAATAATTTACTTGTTTTTACCAATTATATAAATATATATATTTGAAAAAAAGTTCATAGATATATACAAATGACATTTTGTCATAAAATATACAACTTTAGTAAAACTATACATGGTATTCTATATACAACCCACTGTTGATGAACTGTCCTTACATGGTCACCCTTTCCTGAACAGAAGCATGAAAAGTTGCATCACGTCTTGAAAAGAGGGTTGTGGTTTAATTTCTGTTTGTTTTCTTACGGTCTTCCGTCATACTGAAGGGCAGTGAGGGGTGTGACATCCCAGTTTAACCCCAGTGACCCTGTGACCTCAACACATACTCAGATATAGAGACATATATATATATATATATATATATATATATATATATATATATATATATATATATATACATGAACAGTCACATAGTCAAACAAATAACACCCTTACATTCAGGCACCCAGACACACACAAACACACACACCCAGACACACACACACACAAACACACACAGTTCTCATCCAAACTAAGACCGGTAGCATCATTACATACATCTGAGACCATGGTTTGGGAGAACGGGATGTCTTAAGAAAGGTGTTTAAAAAAACAAAATCAACAATTGTAATCTGAGTTGCTTCTCTCAACAGTCAGAGACAGTGAGTGTCATTCACACAACAGCACAGTGTTAGATCCATACTCTCTGGGAGAACAACAATGGTGTGTTTTCAGGAGGAAGAAATGTTCTCAATACTGCAGATAGAACTGTCATGATAGAACTGTCAAGTTAGAACTTGCAAGATAGAACTGTCATGATAGAACTGTCATGATAGAACTGTCATGATAGAACTGTCATGTTAGAACTGTCAAGATAGAACTGTCATGATAGAACTGTCGTGATAGAACTGTCGTGATAGAACTGACATGATATGACTGCCATGATAGAACTGACATGATAGAACTGTCATGATAGAACTGACATGATAGAACTGTCATGATAGAACTGTCATGATAGAACTGTCATGATAGAACTGTCATGATAGAACTGTCATGATAGAACTGTCATGATAGAACTGTCATGATAGAACTGTCATGATAGAACTGACATGATAGAACTGTCATGATAGAACTGTCATGAGTGTCTTATAAAGAGTTGACATGATTTCCTATTATATAAGTTTATTATTGCTATTTGTAGGTAAAGAATATGTAGTATATTGGAGTTTCACAACAGTGAAGCATGTCTGTTCTCTATAATACATTTATATCTACATTGTTGTATAACGGAGTCCCCTGAATGTGACTCAGGTGGACACTACAACCACTAAAACCTTTACTAGTCAACAGCAGCACTGAAACCTTTATGCTGAGTTAATATCCTTGTCACGGAGCCACACACCAGTCCAAACTATCTCTGTGAAACTTTATTTTGTCACCGTTTTGAGTAAGCGGATGTTAAATTCAATGTTGTGTCAACGTTGTAGGGATAACACTCACTGTCTCACATCGGACCTCACAGACGATCTCACTTATGACTCTGGTGACATAGGTGTTGTCCCAAATGACATCCTTATCCCTACTGTGCCCTTCTTTTGATCAGAGATTTACATTTTGGGGCACTATATAAGGAAAAGGATATAATTTGGGACACTACACTCCTTGGCTTTTGTGTTGGGTTGATTGTTGATTTGTGTTTCTATAATGGGGGTGTGGATTTTGTAGCTCTTGGATTATGATGTTTAGAAGATACATTTTTCTATTCACTCGCCTAACATGAATTTCAGAGTGAACATTAAGAAAAGGAGAAACAAAAAATAGTAGATCCTCTCAAAAGGACTTTCACACTGTAAATCTGAACAAAACACGAATATTTGCTTTTTTATATTAATCACAAGCAATGTATATATATATGATGGTTTTCATATACATTTTTGAAAATCAAAAATTATATAGATCTATATATGAATGTTTGGCATATATGCATAGTTAACCACCTCGGGAAAAAGGTGTGATCTGATTTTTATTATTTTCTATGAACTAGGAGATGATTTGCACAAAACAAGGTGCTAGCATTACAGCCACCTATCATTACAGTGCATGTATGCTGTGAATGGAGGAACACCCTGACTCTCTGTACACAACCCCCTTCCTGCTGTGTGTGTGTGTGTGTGTGTGTGTGTGTGTGTGTGTGTGTGTGTGTGTGTGTGTGTGTGTGTGTGTGTGTGTGTGTGTGTGTGTGTGTGTGTGTGTGTGTGTGTGTGTGTGTGTGTGTGTGTGTGTGTGTGTGTGTGGTAGTGTGTGTATGTATGTGTGGTGGGTGTGTATATGTGTTGTAGGTGTGCATGTCAGTTGTTCAAACCCTCAAAGGTGGTCCACTGTAGCCTTAATTACATCAGAGATTCCTGGCAGTGGCTGTGTCACACACGTGGTGCACACACTGAAATCCAGATGTATAATCATTACAGGACCCTTTGATATCTATTAGAGAGAGAGAGAGAGAAAGAGAGAGAGAGAAAGAAAAAGAGAGAGAGAGAGAGAGAGAGAGAGAGAGAGAGAGAGAGAGAGAGAGAGAGAGAGAGAGAGAGAGAGAGAGAGAGAGAGAGAAAAAATATATATATATATATACTGGGGAGAACTTCAATTTTTATTTATTACATTCTGTCTGTTTCTGTGTAGCCCCTGTCTGTGTGTGGGGGGGAATCGGCAGTGGGCAGCGTTTGGGCTGTGGCTTTAATGGGAGACAGAGACACAGATAATTACAGTATTACCATCTGCTCTACAACACCTCTCTATGACTCTCTCCATGACCAGAAGCACTGGCCCTCTGCTCCCCATTTCATCCAGTTATACACTCTGTCCTCTTTTCCCTTTTCAGGCGTTCAGAGTTTTTAAGGGTATGATATGATGAGGTGATTTTGAAGAGGACTGACAAAAAAAATGACAAAAAAGAAGGAAAAACGTGCCAAAAAATAAACTTTCAATGGTATATTTTTCTTCTTCCTTAGTACTACCTTAGTCTAGATGTTGTTGAGCTGTTACTCACTAATATGGTGCCATCTCCTGGGAATCTTGAGAACTACAGACATTCATTTAGCTTCACTGTCTGGACACAACCTTTTTGAAGTGGAACTGCAGACGTTTTTATGTTTTGTAAAGGAATATATATATAACTTGAAAAATGGATTTTATGAGCTTTGCATTATTAACATTTATATTTATATTTTTGAGACAAGGTATCAAAGTATTGTTTGGTTTAACTGTGATGAGTTATACCGCTTGTCTAACTGATGCTGAGAGATGCTGACATGGGTTTACACACAGCACATACATACACACATACTATACACACACGCAGGCATGCACGTGTGCTCATATACACAGTGCAGTTTGGACTCCAGTTGCTTTCCTTGTTAGGAAAGAACCTAGTGATGGAGAACCTAGTTGAACCCCTCAGTGGGTTTACCACAGGTAGCTTATACAGATGCAAACCCATGCTACAGGACACAGAGAGCTGAGGCAGACACATCATTCACACCAATGACTTTCTCTGTACGGTCGACTTCATCTTCTTTTCTAATCAACAAAGCACAATCTACATGGTGTGACGGAGTCGTGATTCCTTTTTTTTTAATCCAGGGGGATCTGGTAGACCCGCCATTGGATCAAATGATATTATCATCATTCAAAGGGGTTTTTCTTTCATTGTTGATTTTCTCCTTGTTTGCACTGTGAAGTTTAACAGGGTGGATCTATTACAGGCCATGTCTGGACCATGCCTGGCCCATCTAAACATCCCCTCCTCTTGATCCCCCAAGCATCCCAGCTTTATATCTTCTTCAAGACACTGAACTCCACACAGAACTGTAGCCTGGGTTAAACTAATGATGAACACAATGTCAACCTCAGTAGATGAATGTTATTCAGTAGTTTAGCTGAATGAATCCTGACAGCATATCTCACGTGTGGTAGGAGGCGAACATGTGGAAGGTCCGATCGCTAGCTAACTAGAATAATATAGTAGCGTTGACTTTGGTGCTATATATATGTACAGATTTTCGCTAGACAGTGTTACTGTGGCTATTTTAAGATACAGTTCTATGTAATCTCAGATACAGCAAGGGCATACTCAAGTGTCATTTTCCTGTTGAAATGAAAATGGTCTGTAGAGAGGGAGACACCTAGCTTACCTGAGTGTCTACTCCCAAACACACCGTGCTGAAAGGGGTCGGGGGGGGAGGCAGCAGTGGGTATAGACTTGGAATAGAAGAGGACACACTGGCCATTGAGTAGATTTCTGGAAAAAGAACAACAATAAAAATAAACACGTTACGGTCAGTCGCACCATTGACAAGAACCCTTTTCACCCAGGGGCATGGTTCTCTTATCATCCATAAGGGAACATATAGAGAAGAGAGGCGGGGTAGTGAGGCTGAGGCAGGTCCAGAGTGCTGTGATGGCTCCACCACAGAGATCTATGTTTGTTATATTATGTAATACATTTATAATTAAAAACATGACTTCTGTGTGTCGGCTCCTCATTGGTCTTGCTGCTGAGATCTACTTTGGCCAGAGTTTTAGCTGTGCCAACTACCATATCAGTTTTGACCCGTGTTTTCCCCCTGGAAACTCAGAGGCCCTTTGCAGCCTTGTGGCTCTGCAGTTTCCCAGTAGTCATTACAGAATTCAAAAATGTATTCATCGTTAACATTTGAGCTGTGGTTATTTCTGAAGGTGGTTGAAATTACACTAACAACCTTGGTTAAAACCTTGAGAGTGAAGCACACGGGCAAGAGACAAATTATCACAGTTCATAGGATACATGAGATATCATACAGATTAACAAAGTTATTTTCCATACGCAACATTAACTATGCAGTCCGGGATCTTAAGAAATGACAAATCCGTAACATATTGTACAAATTGGATTTTGTAACATTTTTTATTACAGGACATAATATATCATACAAAATGGATGATGTAAACACAATTGTGCAACATTTTCAGGGACCCATTTGCCTTGTGATCACTACTTTCAAAACTAATGAATTATGCAAAACCTCTGGAGCATCATTTTAAGAGCTCAATTAAATCTGTATCTGCATTATAGCTCAATTTTAAAGGCAATATTCCTGCATTCCCGGAGACTGCCTTCATTGTAAACGCTGCAAAATGTCAGCTCATTCGGGAATTACCTTCACATTTCAGCTCGGGATACATCAGGGATAAGGATTGAATCCAGCCCGAAGAGGTCTAATACACTGAGATCGAGAACCTCTGAAGTGGTCATTCGTTGTAGTTCTGTGGTATCTTCAGTACTTCTGCAACACTTCCAGTTGACTAAACTGTACACTGAGTATACAAAACATTAAGAACACCTGTTCTTTCTATGACAGACTGACGAGGTGAAAGCTACTGTATGATCCCTTATTGATGTCACTTGCTAAATCCACTTCAATCAGTGTAGATGAAGGGAAGGAGACAAGTTAAAGGATTTTTAAGCCTTGAGACATGGATTGTGTATGTGCGCCATTTACAGGGTGAATGGGCAAGACAAAATATTTAAGTGCCTTTGAACGGGGTATGGTAGTAGGTCCCAGGCACACCGGTTTGTGTCAAGAACTGCAACGCTGCTGTTTTTTTCCACTCAACTGTTTCCCATGTGAATCAATGGTCCACCACCCAAAGGACATCCAGCCAACTTGACACAACTGTGGGAAGCATTGGAGTCAACATGGGCCAGCATCTCTGTGTAATGCTTTCGACACTTTGTACTGTCCATGCTCCGATGATTTGAGGCTATTCTGAGAGCAAAAGGGGTGGGAGGTGAGATATACACTCAGTGTATATCTAACCTGTACATTGATAACTATATCAGTAACTGCACTGGAATTAATTATTGGTGACATTGATGCAGTCTTTTTACTGATGCAGCCAGGTCACAAGTGTTGAGGAGTAAAACCACAGTCGCTAATGCCATCACATGGTTACAAGGTACATTCATTGTTTAAGATACATTAAAGGCATGACCTATAAACGCTCTGGCTTTACACTGTAGCACTTAGAGCAACAATAGCAGCCTTTACATACCTGTACTTCACTATCACATTGTACAAATCGCCATACACATGCCCCGTATGGTAAAGGCATAAGAGGGCAAAAGCTGATGACAAAGCAGCGTAGTTCACATTCACAGTTTCACTTTGCTATCATAAAATACCAAGAATAGAGATTATAGGTATAAAGCATGTCCCACATTTGACAAGGCATCACATTCTATATTAACCTCAAACAGCCTGCTTCACACACTTTGGCACATGTTTACCATGCCTGCCACAACATCTATCCTACAATATGTTTGTTCTTACATCAATAGAATGCCCCAGCTCTCACAGGTCACTACTATTATATGGCTCATAGGTTAACATTTTCTGCAGCATCAGCTCCATAAAACCATGTCTCTTTCATGGCAGAAAATAAAACAAAAAATACAAACATGAGGATGTAAGGACAACATGTCCACAATGTGAGAATAACGTGAATATAACATATCCACAACATCAGTTACAGACTCTGGAGCACAGCTCTCCCATGGTAAAGAGGTATCATGTCAACACAGTTAGGATAACATATCCACAGCATCCATAGCTGCGGTGCAGTCAGAATCAGCTCTCATATACACAATGCCAGTATAATGTAAAAATAATGTGTCCATAATGTGAGGGTAATGTATCCACATCAACATCCAGCCAGCCAGACAGACAGACTCGGGGCTCTCTGGTTTCAGTCCCTCAGCCATCTCTAACAACTCCTCCTCCTTCTGCTCCAGCTCAAAAGTTCTACAGGTCAAGGATGAACAATAAAACATATTAAGGTAGACTCAGTGATATGACGTAGATACAGAAAGTAAACAGCATAGTGAGTCAATTTCCCCAACAACTAACAGCGTTGAAGCGCGAGGCTCAACTTCTCTGCTGTTTTGGTCCCGTGGCTACCACGTTGCAAAAGTTTGAAGTAAACCCGTGCACATGCGCAGATACTGTGTGTGACTGAAAAGAAGTCATGCATCTTGCTCATCGCAATATCTGCAGTGCTGCTTGTGGCAAAGTCATTTAGCTGAGTCACCCTGCTAAATGCCTTAAAGGTAATCTTATCCAGAGCAACTATCAGTCGAATACATCAAGCGAAGCTGGTTCTGGCATGAATCCAAGTTAGTCACATGATTAGTAAGCTGACAGTATCAGCTGAGTTTCTGATCAATCGGACATTGAACACACAGCATAGCACTTCACAGCACTTCTTTCAAATAGACTTCAGCAAACTGCTGCTTCTGGTTCTGCTCTTCTGTTTATCAAGGGCATGGCAGATACTCTGCTCCCTTACCCCTAGCTTTGTTAGGTTCATTACATGAGCATTTCCTTGGGTGGGGAGCAACCTTGAAGAGCAGAGCCTAAACGCCAGACCAAATGTGTTACCATTCACATTTTCTGTTCAATTAAATGTGAACTCAACCAAATACATTCATTCTAATGTCATAACCAGAACAACTGTCAGTGAAATAGCTGCAGTAAATTAAGGAGATGGAAACAGCAAAAGATATGAGTGTATAAGATCAGTGAGCGAATATCCAGAGAGGGAAATATGTACTATACCTCCAGCTCCTGCATTACTTCATCCATGAAGTCACTAGAGTTCTGCTTGTAAGACATTGCCATTTTGATTGATTCTTTGAACATCTGGGACACATTTCGAAAGACAGAAAAGGTTTTTCCAAGTTTTAGTTTTACTAAGCAAAGGAATACAGTATACAGAGTACTGTGTGTCTCTTAAGGACAATGTTGTCCATCCTCACCTTGACTACATTGTTCCCATCAGCAGCAGATACAAAGTACAAAGGAAGTCCCTGCTTCTTGGCAAAGTTAAATTTCCTCTGGATCACCTTCATATCAGCTGCAAACAACGGAGTAAAAATACAAAAAGTAAAACATAAAATATTATTAGCCACCACCACACAGGGTCTCTCAGGCCTGTACTCTCTCAGCCCTGTATACCAGCTGGTCAGGTTCTTATAAGTGAACTTCCTCTGAACATTAAACACCTGACAAAGACAAGTACAGTTAATGATACAAGCTATGACATAAGTATGAGCCTTGAAGTAATGTTGTCGTCTTAGCAGTTAGTGTGAAGTCTTACCATGATACAGGCGTGAGCCTTATGGTAATACGAGGGATGCATTCTCTGGAACCTCTCCTGTCCGGCCGTATCCCAGAAGTCTTTGGGGCAGACATAAGCACAAGCACAAACACAGCTGAAGGCAACCAAACAGATAGCAAGTCAACCAGAAAACATAATGTCAAAATTATGGTTCACAGCAATAACAAATCAGTTTACTATCACCTTAACAACTCTTCAGTGTAAACCAGGCATTTTGATAAGAAAACAATTGATAAACATACCTACTAATACAGCCTTGCTGTCAATGGTGGTAGTGTATTTGTAGAGTGTCAGGGCATAGGTTGACAGCTGCTGGGGATGACTGGAGAACAAGTTAAAGAATAGAATAAACAACTTTGTCAAGCCTCTGTACTGTAGCTACACATTGCTGGTCAAAAGGCCTGTTGGCACACTGGATGATTAACCTGCTACAAGCCAAATCAGTTACTGCATGAACTATTGAGAAGGCATTGGCTTTCTTTCAGTTTAATACTATCAATTTTAGGCAACACCTAACATTACTTAGTCAGCTACATCAAGCTAAAAGACAGATGAATTTATTCTGCGATCATGCAACACTCAAAACCCAATTACACAAATTATAGATGAGAGCGCCAGTGTGAGAAAGGATACAATCCGTCTATCAGAAACCTCTCCATCAACCTGTAAAACAAAGAGGCAGTTGTTAACATCTTCTCCTGGGTCACAAACAGTAAGCCATACTGCTGATATAAAATGTAGGTACCTTTACTGAGAACGTACAGCATCTTTGAGATGTATTTGCAATGACAAAATGACAAGAACAAGATGGCATGCTCCCTATCTAAATTACTTGGATTTTCCCACTGCACTGTCGCCAAGGCAGATTATCGTGACTTCTTCATCGGCATCATATTTATCTTGGTCCAGTTCAGGAATGCCACTGGCGTCGCCTGCATTCTACCTTTAGAAAGGGGAAATGAGCTGCGTCTCACAGCAGCGTAGCAAGTTAGAGAACGTAAACAAACGTTAGCTAGCTACAGTAAAGTACGTGGCTAGAAGTTAACTAGCAAAAGGAATTCACTTAGTCTGTGATTAACAGCAAGTAACCGCTTAACGTTAGCTAACTAACTCGATATAGCTACACAAATTTGCATGCATTCCCTTAAAATATGATCCAAACGCATTCGAAGTCATGTCTAAGTTAACTAATTAGCTAGCTGTCGAAACCGGCATGTTTTCAACCCGACGTTGTTTAGCTATCTACCGTAACGTTAGCCTAGCCAGTGCACAGGCTACTTGTTAGGGTAGCTAACATAACACAGTCAGGGATATTGCTATGTCCCTGATATAACGCTATATCTAGCAACCTGCTTTAGCGGTCAGTAGTCTAGCAAAATAAGTAGAAAAACGTTATCGTTGGCAAAACGCTAGTTTTCAAAACGATGTAGTTTGCATCTTCATGTTTTTGTAGCAACAGCTTCCTCCGGAGAATTTCTGTTTCTATGCAACGCAGACGCTTAAAAGCCCCCCCCATTTTTTGTACGAGGCTGTTCCTATTATTGCCTGAAAATGGGTTATATTGGGCTATTTCCAAAGATTGTCCAAATGTTTATTTTTCCATGACAGAAAAAAGTATATTCGTTGAAAATGTATTTATTTAAAACTAGCGTTATTTATCACCACAATTGTACACGTTTGACATGTTATAACATCAAAGTGAGTGAACAGAGCCAAGTCATTATGGTTTGAGAAAAATCATGTCAGATCAATGTTATATCAAACCACATCTTTGGTATTGGAACAATAAAATATAATACTAGGTATTTCAGAATCATTTTAATACTGAAAGTGGTCATACACCTTTGGCATAATATCACACTCAATCTCGTGTGGTGCAAATTAAAACCATATTGGGACAAAGAAAAGTGTTCCCCAAATCATAGCATTCATGCAGCATACAAGTAACACAAAATATGAAGGGAGGCCTCAGGTGAAGTAGTGTTTGTGTAGTACAAGCCTAATCCTTTCCCCCCACACAAGTATTCATAACGTTCAAGCGTGCGTGATAGCCGATGTGTTTCTCAGTTATTCAAATCAAGTTGATGTGATAAAACATAGCCTTCATATAAAAAATATACTTTTGTTTTTAATCATCAACAAGGATTAGCAGGTTAGCTTGTCTTCCAGCATCATTGTACTCCATGCAGGATAGGCAATACATAAGAACAATAAGGCACAATTAACTACTTTCTTCACTGCAGAGCATTTTGATACTGATGAATTTATTGCTGGGATAAGGGGGTAGGGATGAGGAAAAGGGATGTTGGGAAGGAATGAGGTAAATGGAGGAATGGGAAGGGTTCCTATTCCGCCAAGTCCACTATAAGCGGAGCAATGAACTCAGAATGACGAATTCCGAAAGAGAAGCTTGGAGGTTTGATCCTGGTGAAGGTCACCTAGGAACGGAAGACGGGCAGTTAGTGCATTACCCATGCAACAGAGGGTAGAAACAAACTTTATATAAGATATTTTACTATTTTAATTATTGTATAATTACACAGTTATAGAAGTGTGATATGGTTATGATGAGGTGTCTTGCCTGTTCAGGGTGGTGAGCTCCAGGGCCTGGTTTCCTGGTGGTGTCTCCAGGCATGCTGTTGCGTCCTGTCATGCTGTAGTGGGGGGGTTTGTGTTTGTAGGTGCAGGGGTCCACCACTCTGTATGTCCCTGGGCCAGGAGTCTGACATACAGATGGAAACACACAGGGCAGAAGTGTGAGGGAAGAAAACAATGAACGACAGGCCTACCTAACTCAATCAGTCCATCATCGATAAAGAAGACAGATGAGATGTCAATTTTGATGAGTCTGTGTTTGACGTCAGATCTACCTTCTGCAGGTCCTCGTGGAAGCTGCCGATCTTGCTGCGTCCTCGAAGGGAGAAGTTAGGGGCGGAGGTTTTGTTGACGGTAGCAGGACCCAACACAGAGGGCAGCATGTAAGCTGCAGGGCCTGAGAGAGAGGACACAACCAATCACATTTCTTAAATACACCAACATTCTATTCCACAATCCTATCATATTTTTAGTGTTCATCGAACATGCTCTCTGAATATTTGATCGATCACATTTTAAAATTCTACAGCCAACATTCTATTCCATGTCTCTTAAAGCCACAGTGTTGGATTTATTGAAGAGGATGTTACCTGGGGTCTGGTCGTTGCGGAAGCCTTTGCTCCTGGCAGACAGGGAATAGGCAGGGGCAGAGTAATATGCAGACTTCCCTGACCTCTCAGGGGAGTAGCGTCCTGAAACACCAAACAGACAGAATTAAGCCTGGAGTCTGTATGTGTGTGTAGTTTCTGAGAGACAGTGTGAGTTTTGAGCATGCTTGTGTGTGAGTGTGTGTGTGCGTGTGTACTGGCAAGTGTGTGTGTTTATCCAAAGCGACTTAACCATGCGTGCATACATTTTACATACAGGTGGACCTGAGCTAGAGGCTGCCATTTGAGCCAATGTCTAGCCTTGTTTATCTTCACGCTACATTCCTCTATGGAGGTGGTCTGTCCTGATAATGGATATGTTGTTGTCCTTCTGATGTAATAGACTCCAAAGGTGATCGTTGTTTAATGATGAAGAAATATAAGGCTTCGGCCTTGGTGGCCCTCAGGGTTGATAAGACATCACACCTTAGTTAAGATAGGATTTTACGTTTGTGGGTTTGGAAATATCTTAAAATATTTGTGTCTTACATTAGCCTATTGCCCTTCTCTGTCTAAGCAAACTGGTAGTTAACTTTTTCTTTAAGGGCTTTAGAACTTGACAGATGTGTCGTTTGAAAAATCGAGGGTTTCCACTTCTTGAAAATAAGTTAAATGTAGAAATTATAGAAATGTTGTTATCTGTAAAAGAAACATGTAAATGTACCAGAAAATGTGAAATGACACTGATGTCTGAGGACCAGTTTGTTTTTTGTTACTGAAACATCAAACAATCAAATGTATTTATAAAGCCCTTCTTACATCAGCTGATGTCACGAAGTGCTGTACAGAAACCCAGCCTAAAACCCCAAACAGTAAGCAATGCATGATGATCTTCCAGATGTTAATTAAGGAGGTGTTCGTCATATTTTAGATCCACTGTTAGAGTACTACCACATTCTGTCTGACTGGTATCATTACACTGTGCATCCTGACATAAAACACATGCAGATGGAGCAAAAAAGAAAGGGGGTGTGTTACCGACCAGGTCCGGGGGTTTGGAACAGCTGGGGGTCATTGGGGCGGCTGTAGAGGGAGTATGCAGGGGTCCCGTCACGCCCAATCCTGGTGATGTTGGAGGGAACCAAGTACCCTGGCCCGGGGGAGCAGTCTGAGCTGAATTGGCGATGGCGTGTCCCAAAACTGAACGCCGGTGCTTTCAGCTTCCTGGGGTCATGGTAGTTCAGACCTGAAGAAGAAGAGGCAAAGATGATTGCCCATGTGTCTTTTTATACCCCAAAATAAAAAACAAACCAACCAACTAAACAAAAGGTTGATAACAAATCAACCAATAAATCAATCAGTCAGTCAATCAATCACTAAGTTAGTTATACCTGTCGCTCCAGGCAGGGCATACTTGGGTCCAGGGCTGCTGTAGAGTGCAGCAATGGGGCCTCTGGGCTTGTGGGGCCTCCAGGAGCCAACCCAAACATCAGTGCCTGACATAATTAGTCTGTGGACAAGGACAGATGGAATTAGAGTCAATTTAAACTTGCTGGATGCTCATACCAATAGTGTTTTCATTAAAAACTGCCCTTTTAGGATAGTGGAAAGCAGATTGCCTTCATTTGGGTAATTGCCTCACTTTTTAGAGCTGGTGAGTTAGTGCTGGTGTCTGGAGATCGTTTGTGTGTTTGGTTGGTGTTCCAGACTAACTGTGGTGCAATAGTGATGTGCACATAATTTATGTCATAATGGGATATGCTCAGCTGCGCGTTAAAATTTCTTACATTTTTTAGCAAAATCAGTGTGACGACTGTTTAGTTGCTTTACTCAATAAAATAGTCCAGTTTTATCTGTTATATGTTACTTATATTAATTAATTAATTATACTATTTATGGGTCTCCGCTGCCTCGACGTTAATTTATAGACATAACGATTTCCCCATAATTGAGACCTCTCTCTGAAATAAAAGTCTATAACAGCATACTAGTGCTGAAACTATGAACAAATATGAATTCATCATAACGACATAGACATACCACCATACTGTTGTTAATATAGGACAAGGGCGATAAAACAAAATATCTTCCACACCTTGACCGTGTGACTGGCTGTATTCAAATTGCCCGTTTATGCAAATGACCAGCTGTTGCAAGATAAATATTGATATAAAAAAAATCCCCCTGATCTAAATGGCCAACCTGTATTGTAGTTCGTTGTCTTCTCGGGCACTGGTCTTCTCCGCACTGGGTGCTCCCAGGACCAAACACTTGAGAGCTCTGATTGTTTGACTTTGGTTGTCCTCGTGCTCACTATGACTACGTTACCATGGAGACGCTATTTTGACAGGCAGGTTGGCTTTAAATTCACAATGTGGCAGAAAATAAACCTGTTTACGATTACCAAAATTGAAGGACAACATTTTTTTTCTGTAATGCAATGCAGTCAGAACTTGTTCAACGAGATCAATTCGTTTCTTAGGGTGTGTCTGTGGGGGCGGAGGGTATTTTATTTTTTTAATTGAACCTTTATTTAACCAGGCAAGTCCGTTAAGAACAAAATCGTATGTACAATCACGGCCAAACCCGGACGACGCTGGACCAATTGTGCGTTGTTTTATGGTACTCCCAATCACAACAGGTGCCCGAATTCTCCGAATTTATGTTTAATATAACACACATTTATTACATTCGGTTGCCTATCCTGACGTGAAGTTTGTTCTATAGAAAGTATTTGACTCTATTGTGTGCCACAGAAAGTATTTGACTCTAGCCACAAAATGAAGGAAATTAGAAGGGGGGAGAATTCTGGCACAACACCTGATTTGATTCAGCCTGGATGGGCCAAATCCCATGTCTCGATCATATTCAGTACAAAAAAGATTGGACTTTTCACCATTGTGCAGGATGGACAGAATTATGGTTACTAAATCATTAGAAGCCAGAAGAAAAAAAGTGTTACATCTGGAAAAACGCATCGCATCAACTAGGCTGGATTCTGTGCAATAATTAAGGCTGCTGTCTATCTGACGGGGTCACTTTCCCGTTGAACATGTCATCTTTCTTCATAGAGGTAAAATGGATATCGATTTTGAGACATGACATGTTATATTTTTATATTTCAGGATACGCTTTTCATATTTATTCGACATTACTGTGCTTTTTTGAAGATTTCTCACAAAAACAAGCTCATCTCTGAAATGTCAACGGAGCAATGAGCATATACTAAGCGTTTTATTTTCAAAGCCTTAAATTGTACAATTACATTTAATTCAGCCATTGGCGACCAGTCATTTTGAGCCCCACATTTTTAGCAAAAATGGGGGGCTTGCCTGTTTTGCATGTTTCTTTGGCATTAACACGTGCTACATATCACTTTGCAAACAATGTAAAAATATATATATACACTACCTATCGAAATTTTGGGGTCCCTTAGAAATCTCCTTGAAAAGCACATATTTTTGTGTATTTGAAATAACATAAAATTGATCAGAAATAGAGTGTAGACATTGTTAATGTTTTAAATGACTATTGTAGCTGGAAGCATCTGATTTTACAGAGGCCCATTATAAGAAACAACCACTCCTGTGTTCCAATGTCACATTGTTAACTAATCCAAGTGTATCATTTTATAAGGTTAATTGATCATTAGAAAACCCTTTTGCAATTATGTTAGCACAGATGAAAACTGTTGTTCCGATTAAAGAAGCAATAAAACTGGGCTTCTTTAAACTAGTTGTGTATCTGGAGCATCAGCATTTGTGGGTATAATTACAGGCTAAAAACAAAGCACTTTCTTCTGAAACTTGTCAGTCTATTCTTGTTCTGAGAAATGAAGGCTATTCCTTGCGAGAAATTGCCAAGAAATTGAAGATCTCGTACAACGCTGTGTACTACTCCCTTCACATAACAGCACAAACTGTCTCTAACCAGAATAGAAAGAGTGGGAGGCCCCGATGCACAACTGAGCAAGAGGACAAGTACTTTAGTGTCTAGTTTGAGAAAAGGATGCCTGACAAGTCCTCAACTGGCAGCTACAAACTGAACATGGCATTACACCAAACTGGAAGTCTTCCAACTAGCTTGGGAAGATGGTACCGTGCAGTACCGAAAAGCCCTCACTGCTGCTCGATCATCCTATTTTTCCAACTTAATTGAGGAGAATAAGAACGATCCAAAATGTATTTTTGATACTCTCGCAAAGCTAACTAAAAAGCAGCATTCCCCAAGAGAGGATGTCTTTCACTTCAGCAGTGATAAATTCATGAACTTCTTTGACGAAAAGATCATGATCATAAGAAAGCAAATTACGGACTCCTCTTTAAATCTGCGTATTTCTCCAAAGCTCAGTTGTCCTGAGTGCCAGGACCTAGACACTCAAGTTTTTTAAATACTATATCTCTTGACACATTGATGAAAATAGTCTTGGCCTCTAAACCTTCAAGCTGCATACTGGACCCTGTTCCAACTAAACTACTGAAAGAGCTGCTTCCTGTGCTTGGCCCTCCTATGTTGAATATAATAAACAGCTCCCTATCCACTGGATGTGTACCAAACTCACCTAACAACGTATACGAAACGCTTCAGTCTGTTTTAGACCCCATCATAGCACTGACACTGCACTTGTGAAGGTGGTAAATTATCTTTTAATGGCGTCAGAATGAGGCTCTGCATCTGTCCTCGTGCTCCTAGACCTTAGTGCTGCTTTTGATACCATCGATCACCACTTTCTTTTGGAGAGATTGGAAACCCAAATTGGACTACATGGATAAGTTCTGGCCTGGTTTAGATCTTATCTGTCGGAAAGATGTAATTTTGTCTCTGTGGATGATTTGTCTTCTGACAAATCAACTGTACATTTCGGTGTTCCTCAAGGTTCCGTTTTAGGACCACTATTGTTTTCACTACATCTTGGTGATTTCATTCGGAAACTTAATGTTAACTTTCACTGCTATGCAGATGACACACAGCTGTACATTTCGATGAAACATGGTGAAGCCCCAAAATTGCCCTCCCTGGAAGTCTGTGTTTCAGACATAAGGAGGTGGATGGCAGCACATTTTTTACTTTTAAACTCGGACAAAACAGAGATGCTCGTTCTCGGGCCCAAGAAACAACGAGAACTTCTGTTGGATCTGACAATTAATCTTGATGGTTGTACGGTCATCTCAAATAAAACTGTGAAGGACCTCGGCATTACTCTGGACCCTGATCTCTCTTTTGATGAACATATCAAGAATATTTCAAGGACAGTTTTTTTCATCTTCGTAAAATAACGGATATATAAATAAAAAAAACATTGCAAAATCTGAAATTTTGTCAAGAAATGATGCAGAAAAAATGTATCCATGCTTTTGTCACTTCTAGATTAAATTACCTCAATGCTCTACTTTCCGGCGACCCAGATAAGCACAAAATAAACTTCAGTTAGTGCTAAACACAGCTGCAAGAATCTTGACGAGAACCAAAACATGTTATCATATTACTCCAGTGCTAGACTCTCTACACTGGCTTCCTTGTTAAGGCTAGGGCTGATTTCAAGGTTTTACTGCTAACCTACAAAGCATTACATGGGCTTTCTCCTACTATCTTTCCGATTTGGTCCTGCCATACATACCTACACGTACGCTACGGCCACAAGACGCAGGCCTCCTAACTGTCCCTAGAATTTCTAAACAAACAGCTGGATGCAGGGCTTTCTCCTATAGAGCTCAATTTTTATGGAATGGTCTGCCTATCCATGTGAGAGACGCAGACTCGGTCTCAACCTTTAAGTCTTTATTGAAGACTCGTCTCTTCAGTAGGTTCTGTGATTGAGTCTAGTCTGGCCCAGGGGTTTTGAAGGTGAAAGTTAATGCACTGGAGGGACGAACCATCCTTGCTGTCTCTGCCTGGTCGGTTCCCCTCTCTCCACTGGAATTCTCTGCCTCTAATCCTATTACGGGGGCTGGGTCACTGGCTTACTGGTGCTCTTCTATGCCGTCCCTAGGAGGGGTGCGTCAATTGAGTGGGTTGAGTCACTGACGTGATCTTCCTATCCGGGTTGTTGCGCCCCTCGGGTTTGTGTCGTGGGGGAGGTCTTTGTGGGCTATACTGGGCCTTGTCTCAGGGTAGTAGGTTGGTGGTTGACGATATCCCTCTAGGGGTGTGGAGGCTGTGCCTTGAGAAAGTGGGCGGGGTTATATCCTGCCTGTTTGGCCCTATCGTTGGACAGGGCCACAGTGTCTCCCGACCCCTCCTGTCTCAGCCTCCAGTATTTATGCTGCAATAGTTTGTATCGGGGGGCTAGGTTCAGTCTGTTATATCTGGAGTATTTCTCATGCCTTATCCGGTGTCCTGTGTGAGTTTAAGTATGCTCCCTCTAATTCTCTCTCTTATTTTCTCTCTCTCTTCTCTCGGAGGACCTGATCCATAGGGCCATGCCTCAGGATTACCTGGCCTGATGACTCCTTGCTGTCCCCAGTCCACCTGGTCATGCTGCTGCTCCAGTTTCAAATGTTCTGCCTGTGATTATTATTATTTGACCATGCTGGTCATTTATGAACATTTGAACATCTTGGCCATGTTCTGTTATAATCTCCACCCGGCACAGCCAGAAGAGGACTGGCCACCCCTCATAGCCTGGTTCCTCTCTAGGTTTCTTCCTAGGTTTTGGCCTTTCTAGGGAGTTTTTCCTAGCCACTGTGCTTCTACATCTGCACTGTTTGGGGTTTTAGGCTGGTTTACTGTACAGCGCTTTGTGACTTCGGCTGATGTAAAAAGGGCTTTATAAATATATTTGATAGATTGATTGCAGGGTGTGTTAGTTTTAACATCTCATATTGACTGAAAATGTGCCTGTGCCTTCAATGTGCAGAACACATAAAAGTAAACTCTCATATAACAGTGGCTGTCACGCCTTGGTCTTAGTATTTTGTGTTTTCGTTAATTAGTTGGTCAGGCCAGGGTGTGACATGGGTTTATGTTGTTGTATTACATAGTGGGGTTTTTTAGTTATTGGGATTGCGGCTGAGTAGGGGTGTTGCATAGGTTTGGCTGCCTGAGGCGGTTCTCAATCAGAGTCAGGTGATTTTAGGTAGCCTGGGTTTCACTTTGTATTTCGTGGGTGATTGTTCCTGTCTCTGTGTTAGTGTTCACCAGACAGGCTGTATAGGTTTTTTACGTTCCGTTTGTTGTTTTTTGTATTTATAAGTTATTTCATGTATCGTCATTTGTTTCATTAAAGACATGAGTAACCAACACGCTGCATTTCGGTCCGATTTTCTTGCGACAAACGAAGAACGCCGTTACAGTGGCTTTGGCATTAGTGAAATATTTGGCATCCAGACCTCTATAGTGTCATATGTAGGCCTACATGATTATGCCCAGGCCCGATTGAGACCATAACAAACCTGTTTATTGTCATCTCTCTATCAAACTCACTTTAATGCTTTATATTTTTATATGGGGTTTGAGATCTGAGTAGCAGGCTGCCGACTGTTAAACGATGATTAATGAAAAACTGAAACAAAACCTTTTTGGAAAATTAAGGATCAGCAGGTTAAATATAATCAAATAAATGTATCCGCATACAGTTTATTGGCTATGGTCAAAACACAGTTATGGCCTTTGGAAATGTTCTCCCCAGCCACTCACTTCTGAGTGATTTTTTTTGCCTTATTTTCCTTGCATGGTTATATATTTATATTTCTTGGATAAAGGTATCAGCATCACCAGTGCTCGACTTGGGTAGGAGCTCACTGGAGCAGAGTACCGGCATCTCACATTTTTTACTGCTTGAGCTCCTGTTCATCTTATAAAATATGAACTCAAAAGTATTATGGAGCTCCTGCTCCTAAATATTAGCAGTACCGGCACCCAATATGAGTACTAGCACCTATTTCAGTCCAAGTCAAGCACTGTGCATCACTCTGGAGAGCATTAAAGAAAAGTGGGAAAGAGAGGGAGGGGGAGATATTATATATAGTGAAATAGACATATATGTAAAAAGAGAGGGAGAGATTTAGATTAAACAACTCAAAGTGCCCCCCAATTGGCAGCTCTTCCATAGTGGTGCATTAAATAATTGAACCCCCTAGTGGTGAAATATGATTGGCTAGCAGCAGACACTGGCTCCAGAGCCCTTCATGTCATGAAAATCTACATCACTTATGGTTTGTTGCTCATCTTTCTGTACTGCTCATCTCTGGTCCCTGCATAGATTTGGGTTATAGATGCTTGAGTCTGATGCTGATCCATGATAAGCTGTGAGACATGGTCAATAAAGGTTAGATGCTGTGACCGTGTGTTTCTATTAAACAGCCTTCAATGCCAACGTGTCCAACCTCCAGCTCTAAAGACATCAGAGTCTCTCTGTCTGAATCCCATTACTCTGTCTAATTAAAAACTTTGCCTCGTAGCGCTGCCCTCCAGGGCCAATAGTTCCAGGACCTCTGAACTGGCCCCTGCCGGAGCAGGCTGCTTTCATTAGATTAAACACAATAATGAGAAAATCTTTTGTCTTTGCATATAATTAAGGCTCAGATGAAGGACATGTTGATCGATGGCGGGGAGCGACAGGTTCGTAAATAAGTTAGAGCTGCCAATGAGGTCCTGCCAGGGATCAATGAGGAAATGTCCAGCTCAGATTGGAGAGCGGGGATAGGCTGTCGTCACAGCAACGGGATGTTGTCAATACTAACAACTAGTTACAGATCTGCTGTCTTAATTTGATCACTCTGTTTTCATAAACAAATGCAGCAGGAAATGCAAATTGTAGCTTATTCAAGGTTTAAAAAGGCTTTTAAAGTTTGTAATACATGCAAACAGATAAACAATGCCACACAAAGACATGGGGGAAACAGAGGTTAAATACATAACACATAAAGAGGGAAATGAAAACCAGGTGTGTGGGAAAACGAGACAAAACCAATGAAAAATTGATCGGCGATGGCTAGAAGACCAGCGACGTCGACCACCGAACAAGGAGAGGCATTGACTTCGGCAGATGTCGTGACATTCAGGAAGGCTTTGGGTGCAGACATGTAGATTGTGGATTGGAATCATTTGCATACTGAGTCAATCTAGCTTTGTGTAAGACCAGTGGAAATTTTGTAAAAATAGAGAAAAGTAACACAGACGGGACACAAACTGTACATATCTGATGTTAGAGAAGCTTCCATAGAAGAACACTCTCTGGGTTCTATTGAATAAATAACTATCCAACCATGTGATGGCATGTAAAGCCATAGCAAGTGAGTTTCTTCAATAACAATTTATGATCAATAACGTCAAAGGTTGCACTGAAATGAAACAATACAGCTTCAACTATCATCTTATTATACATTTATTTTAACCAATCATCTGTCACCTGAGTGCAGTACAAGTTGAGTGCCCTTCTCTATATGCATGCTCAAAGTCAGTAGTTAACTTGTTCTCTGAAAAACAGCATTGTATTTGGTCAAACCCAATTCTCTCTTCAGTTTACTAAGACATGTAAAATGGTTTCTGATTTGAGGAGAGGACACACTGGAGGGCAGTGTTGTCCTATATGAAAAGAGAGGTTAGTTCTAGGCAGAATGTGTGAGACTGTGCAGCACATTGGAATCATGTGTGTTGCTGTACTGTGTTGCTGTACTTTACTATGAAGGCAAGTTGTTGTTTTTCTCCAAAATGTCAATGTGTTGGACGTCCCACCAAATGGGTACCTGTTGGGTACTGTAACAGATATTTCATGCGATTGGATGAATCACCAATCACATGAAATAAATAATAATATTTAGAAATGACTTTGTTAAATCAACAAGATAACTAGGGGTTTTCAATGATTCTGATAACTTAGAGAAATGTTGGGTTAAGTGGGTTAAAATCTTCCAAGACGTCACAGAGGACCCACAGAGACATGTGAAAATGCAGAATCTGGTCACTTTAGCAAGTCTTTATTCATATAGAACATTCAATAAATCCGTTTTTGTATGTGGTCTATATTAAAGGGCACATCATTTAATATAACAGGCTTTTAAAATTCAATATTGTGTGCACAATTTCTACATAAAATATCAAAGGGTCAAAAGGAAATCTTTTCATGGAATGACCCATGCAGTGTAGCCTATTTGAAATTGAGACAACATGAGAAGACAAGATAGATATTCCGAGGTATTACCATTGTATTGGCTGTGTGTGTTTGAGGAGATTGGAGAGAATGTCAACACGGGCCAATATTGACAACACTTCACTTCCGCTCTCATACCCAGACTGGAAGCCACTGTCACATGACTGAGGTATTGGAAATTTGTCCAATTTCACCGTACAGTGGGCCTCTTGCTTCCAGAGTAAACAGGGAGACAGACGGACAGACCCCTTTTAATGTAATCAATACATTTATCAATTAAATGTAAACAGCAACAAAATGTGCTGTCAGTGTGCTTGGAAACAAGAGATACACAGTATTATTATTTTTAGCATCCAGCCCTCTCATTTGACAATGAACTCGACAGTGTGAGCCTCCACCCACACATATGAGATGACTGATGCTGGTCAATTACAGTGCTCTCAAGTAGCGTTCTCAAGTAGTGTTAGAGCTGCCATTGTAAAACAGTTCAGCTCCTCTCTATCCCACTGTCACACACACACACACACACACACACACACACACACACACACACACACACACGCACACATACACACACAATTGTTTTTTGACCTGCATTACCAACTACAGCCAAACTGTCACTGCTCATAATTGGGTCTCACTGTCCAGACAGAAATCAGCCTCACTGTTCATACTAAAACTGAAACATCCCTCATTTCTCCCCTCCCCTGGTGTGTGTGACAGTGGCCTGGGGGCCTGGTTGCTGTTGACAGGTACAGATATGGGATCTTAATTTGAGCCAGCTACAGCAGGAAAATAGTCCTGCAGAAACTGGACATGTGAAGTATGATGTGGCATTTTTTTGGGGGCGTTGATATATTTTTTTGTTAGGGAAAACCAAGTCTGAATTTTCAAAGTGGAAATTACAAACTTTAGAAGCCTTTTTAAAAATCAAATATGCTACATGTTTGCATTTCCTGCCGTGCATTTCTCAGCAGCAAAAGTGTGATCAAATTAAGATCCTACATTTGTGCATGAGTTTCTGATTTGAGGAGAGCTGTCACCAAGACGGCTGCAGCTGCCTCCCCAAGTGACACCTCCCTGTTACTGGGGAGGATTAGGTGTGCCTGTGTGTTTGTTTGTTTGTGTGTGTGTGACTGACTAGAAATTCTCAAGACAGAGAAAGTTTCCCTGATGAGGTGACAGGTCCTCACACTGTAAAGCCGAACCCAAAGGACACAGAAGAAAGGAAGAGGAGGGAGAAGAGGTAGAGAGAAGAGCGCAAGAGAGAGAGGATGCTCCCTGGTCACCAATTTAGGCCAACAAGCTCTCACAGTCTCACTTTAGAATCCGACGTTTTTCAATGAACGTCAAATTTAAAAGTTTCCGCTTATGCATTCATTCAGAATGGTTCAGGTTTGGGAAAGGGTTAAACAAAAACAACTCAACAGTTACGTTTAGGCTTTCATTTCAAATGGTTATTGTTTGGGATAGGGTAAAAAATAAATAACAAGTGCCTAGCATTGGGATTGAACACGCGACCCTCGGCGCCCATCCTCCATCACTGTCCACAATACCCTAGCAAACCACAAGCCTTCCTCATGGTAATAGTTTTCACCATTGCCCCTAGTGGCTCAAGCTCTCCCGAATGTAGCCTTGGAGCTTGACCTACCTGGCTGTTTCGGCCCAGCTATGGCATCCTGCAGCTACACACGTACACACACACACACACACACACACACACACACACACACACACACACACACACACACACACACACACACACACACACACACACACACACAATAAGGGAGCGTGGGGTAAATTGAGCCAAAAGGAGTCAATTGAGCCACTCCTATACAAAATGTATAATTTGACCAAATATTTAGGGAGAGGTCATCCAAAATACGGATTTTCACCAAGTAAAATTAATTTTTTGATGCTTGTATCTAAACCAAAGTAGATACTTTTAAGATTGTTCTATACATCAGTTGGGGTCTCTATAAGCTTCAATATGAGGTCCTAAACCTAGCATGAACGTGTGTCCTTGTGGCCGTGTGGGCTGATATAGTCAACATTTTTTCTTTGGGGTAAGTTGAGCCAAGGCGTAAGTTAAGAGCAATGGTTGAGCCAATAGCAAGTTGAGCAAATTGAACAGTTTTTTTCCCCAGGCGTGAGAAGGCATGGTCACTGGGATATGAGGTAACAACAGTGCCTGGTCTATGTTAAATGTGTTCAAAATGATTAAAAGGCAAAAAAGATATTGTGTTGAGTTGTGTTTGGGAATAAAGATAAACATGTTTTTTTTTAAGTGGTAATATTTCATTCAGTAATGACATTTGTAGGTGGCTTAACTTACCCTGTCCTGTGGCTCAACTTACCCCACACTCCTCATAAATTGTGCCATGAGACCCCTTTTTGGGAGAAAGCTATGTTTTCAAAACTCTAATGTTAATTCTGATCATGTCCAGGGATACAAAACATCCTGAAATATGTATATAGATATCTTTGTTAGAAAGAATAATATATTTCCCTTGACGAAGTGATGCTGAATGTAAAAATTGGCTCAACTAATACAACCAATACAAAATATAAATATGAGCCAACCCCCATCCCATGAGCAGCTGAGCTTACCAGAGAAGCATGCAGTTGTTGAGTGTATATTTCTCTGTGTGTGTATTTGTGTCTATCCATCCATGCGAGTGCACCTACCCCTGCACCGCACCAGAGTGTGAGTATGCCAAGTGTGAATGCTGTATATATCACCACTCTACATTATCTAATTTCATTAATGTGATCTCCTGTTCATCCCCTGACATCTTAACAGCCATTATTTGTGGTTCCCTTCAAATAAAGTCCAGGCTGTGAATTGCGGTCTGTGGAAATTGACTGTGGAAATTGAGATATAAACGCTACCCTGCATTACAGTCCGGCCTTTAATTAACTGAAAGGCACACTGACATTTATTGGATTGCAAGTTACTTGTTAATAGCAATAAATTGCGAGACAAAAAAACATCATTGCTTAATCTACATCAATAATTTGTGGACCTTTACCTAATGATTATTCATTACAGGCCTATGGGGACTGTCTCGTTTTGGGGAGCGAAAGTGAATGAAGTATTTAAAGATTTAAGTGGCTAGTGTCTGCTTAGTGATATAGCTCAGGAAACATACATAAAACCCCTCCCTCTCTCTGTCTCTCGCTTTATTTCTCTGTGACTACCGTTATTTCTCTCTCTCTCTGTCATTTTTCTCTTTCCCTCTCTTTTACCATCTTTCTCTCCCTCTCTCTCTTTCATGACGTGGGTTTAACCCATTGTGCGTGCGTGCGTCGTGCGTGCGTACGTACGTGCGTACGTGTGTGTGTGTGCATGTGTTACGTGTGTGTGTGCGTGTGTGCGTACATGTGTGTGTGCATGTGTTACGTTTGTGCTTGTATGTGTGTGCTTGTTTAATCCCCTTTATGAGTCTAAAGTGGTGAGGTGATCCCCTTCTGGTCCCTCTTTAGGACATGACAACAACACAGAGAATGCATTAGACCAATCCATCATCAGACATGCACTGTTAGGGTCTATTACTGTAGACATAACCTTCAGCTTTGGGCTAGGGTTAATATACAGGGAATGTTGAGTCAGAGCCGAGACTCTTGTATGTTTTTTGGGGGAGTTATGAGAAGGTTGTTGTGAGGTAAGTTGTTTGCTGTGTCATGTATTTAGGTTGAAACGTGTTGGAATTTAGTTTTTTTATTGAATCTGATCTGACTGCCTGCTCTGCTAAAAATCCAGAGCGAGGAGGAAGTCAATGTCTATGTTCATTTCTGTTAATCAGACTGTGTTCCACTTTCAGGAAACAATGACATTTTATCATATTTTTCTGTGCATTGTTGATATATGTTCCAGACTATAGAAAGACTCTTCCCCATTGTGTTTGTCTCTCTGCAGCCCACAGTTTAAAGCAGTTGTCTTTCTCTCCCAGTTCTCAGTGATCCTCTGTCTCATATGTCTCCCCTATAGTGCCACTCTGTCTGCCTCAGTCAGGTGGCACCAGTTTGCCAGTTGTGTGAACATATTCCCTGTCGCGTCGAGACACCCATCACACACACACACGCACGTCAGGAGTCGAGCGGCAAGCTCTCGTCAGGCAATGCCACTTGGCCGGGACTGGCACTGAGTTGGCATGTTGGGCACAAATATATGACAGACCTGCCACATAGATGAAACCCTCAGATGCCAGGCAGGGAGAGACAGGGGGAAGCTATCCCCCCTCACAAATACTGATGCACGACTGCACACGCAACACTCAAACACACATGCATAAGACCGCACAAAGTCAAAAAGAGCAGTCAGTCAGAAGGTACGCATGCAGCTCGGACCTGTCAGCAAAGATCTAGTCTATGCGGCTCTACGCAGAGAGAGAAGGGAAGGGAGGGGTGAGGGAGAATTTGGGAAGGTGAACATCAGACAGATAGACAGAGACATGACTCAAATTATGCATGATGCGATGTGAGCTGGAAGACCAGCAAGCTTCTAGCCTGATTAACTCCAACTGTCTCTCTCTCTTTCAGTCTCTTCCTCCTCCCTCCTCTTCTCCTTTTGCCCCTCGTCCCCCTACTCCACCCACACCAACTGATCTGTCTCCACCCCTTCTCTCTCCTCTCTCTCACCATCCCCTCTCCCCTCTCTCTACCTTTAGAGGTTTTCCTGTGTGATTGTCTCACCGTCATGTGCCCATCTCATAAGGCTGAGAGGACAGGACTGCACTCCTCATCTCCTGGTTGGCTGGTTGCTCCTGGTCATTGTGGAGATGACCAGAGACAAGCAGAGACTGGTGTCTGTTTATATCTGTGTCTCACGTCTAACGTATGTCTCGTTCACATCTCACTCATCCCTTCTGATGCCTCCCATCGATCTGTGAATAAGCAACAGTGACAGGAGAGAGAAAGAATTGGGGACATGACGTTGTGACGCTGTGTCCTAATGTTCTACAGGGAAAGTTAGCTGAATGTTTGTCTAATTACTATTTTTACTTTTTTTAAATATTCCAAATACAAACTTATACATACGAACAACAATTTACAGACACACACAAACAATGACTACATCTCATATGCCCAGACGTGCATGCTCACACCTCCATCCATAGTGCCTGCATTATTGTTTGCCAATTGGCCTTAAATTGTACCAATTCATTTTTCTGTCTCCCATGCTATTTCAATATTTAAAAATAAATCATTCAATTTTTCAATTGTGTCAATAATTATTAGTTTTACATTTGAGACATGACTCTGCCATTGTGCTGTAGAATATGTGAATTATGTCTCCTTTACAATACATTTTATACAGTAGTTTATACTGGATTAATCAGACATTTTCGTTAACTGTAATTTCGTTAGTTATGCTCCAACTTTCCCTCCATCTTGTGCCAACATCAGTTCTTTTTAAAATGTTGGTTCCAATAGTTTATCATTTTTTCTAATAGATTGTCAGTTGGATATGCTTTCTATTTTTTTGCATAGCTTCTGTATCATATGAACATCCTTTTCTGACTCAAATAAGTGTCACGTTCTGACCATAGTTTTTTTGTGTTTTCCTTGTTTTAGTGTTGGTCAGGGCGTGAGCTGGGTGGGCATTCTATGTTGTGTGTTTGGTTTGTCTATTTCTATGTTTGGCCTGATATGGTTCTCAATCAGAGGCAGGTGTTAGTCATTGTCTCTGATTAGGAACCATATTTAGGTAGCCTGTTTTGTGTTGTGTTTTGTGGGTGATTGTTTCTTGTCTTTGTGTCTATGTACCAGAGAAGACTGTGTTTGGGTTTCACATTTATTGTTTTGTAGTTAGTTCGTTCATGTTAAGTGTCTCTTATTAAAGAACATGAACTCGAACCACACTGCGTTTTGGTCCGCCTCTCCTTCCCAGGAAGAAAGCCGTTACAGAACCACCCACCACAACAGCACCAAGCGGCGTGGTGACAGGCAGGAGCAGTGCAAGGAGGAATGGACATGGGATGATGTGTTGGACGGCAAGGGTTGTTACACTTGGGCATGCGCATCTTCAATATGTACCCATTGTTCCTCTTTAGTACATTTAACTATACAGTATGTCGCAGTATTGGCCCTCTCTACAAGGGCTGTGTTAGTGTTGTCACGGAGTTGGCCTGGGGATAGGTTTATGACAGTCATAAATAAATCTTTCCCCCTTTTTCCTCTCTCTACCCTACTGATGTTACATTTGCAAACCCTTAGTTAACATAGAGATTCTGGGAACATCAGAAGGTGGGGGGAAATGAACAATATTCTGTTATACTTAATGATAATGATGTCAGTTCGGTTGTCATCTGAGACATTATCATCAATGATAAGATGACATAAACTGTGGAAAGTCTACACATCAGAGTAATCGGATTCACATGGAATTGTTGTTCAATTTAAATGTTTGAATATGAAATTATTCGTGATGGGATGAAATGTGATTTTAGCTTCTAAAATGTGAGATTTGGGTTTTCATAAGATAGGGCTCTGCTCAATCAGTGGCCCACCCCTGTGAAGGGACATGGGCTAAAAAATGTTTCAAACACACCCTCCTCTCCCTTCCTATATAAGCCCTTGACGACAATATAACCTCCTGTTCCGAGGATGTAGGACGACGGTCCGATGTCAGAATGGTTCAGATAATAACTACAGAACGAAGCCAACATCAGCGTGAACTTTGGTTGCGAATGGTATGAACTTTTAACTCTTATTCACTACAGAAGTGATACCTCCTAGCCGTTGAGTTAGCAACAGCAGATGCAACGAGGGTTAGGAAGGAACAGACAGAGTATCCCGTCTATCACCCAACAACGTTACTATAACGTATCAAATTGACAACCAGAGACATTCTTCAAAGGACTCGGTTGGGCAACACGGCCTTCCATCTACCACCAACCTACCGAAGCGCAGCTCAGAGTAAATATTTATTGCATTTTCCTTTTCCAAATGGGCGGTAATTTAGAATGCATCAGATACTGTATAGCACAGCTACTCCCTGTGTCCCTCAGTCTTCCCGCTCTTTCACACAAACCCAGCCCTTTTCCTTTGTGCAACAAGCTGTCATATCTCTTTGGCCCGCTAGGGACGTTTTCCTTTATGACATAATTTGTAATCAAGGTATGATTAATTATGTGTATGTGTAATTCTGTGTGATTAGTTAGGTATTTAGTAAATAAATAATTAAACCCAATTTTGTATTGCTGATTCAAATTGTTAGCCAGGGTTCGTGCAGATAACCAAGTATTTACAACTTTCAGATGAGACTGAATTAAGATGACGATTGATATTTTCTGCTATTGATGTAAAATATTACTAGGTCTTTAAGAGTTTATTCGGGAAGATAACATCTCTATAAATATTATTTTGTGGTGCCCGACTCTCTAGTTAATTACATTTACATGATTAGCTCAATCAGGTGATATTCATTACGGGGAAATTATTTTATAGAATAGCATGTCATATCACTTAATCCGGCATGGCCAAAGACACGACAGTGTATTACTGTGTTGGTGTGTTTCACAACCAGGGGCTATATGTAATAGTCTACCAGGGCAGTGTTTCCTCTACCACCTCTGGGCATTATTGCCACTAGTACATAATCAAACCTTAGGGGCCATATCCTCAGGCCAGGAACAATACACACACACACACACGCACACACACGCACGCACACACACACACACACACACACACACACACACACACACACACACACACACACACACACACACACACACACACACACACACACACACACACACACACACACACACACACACACACACACACACACACACAGGGCTGATCCGTAAACCCTATAGTGCCAGCTGTGAGTCATGGCAGCCTGTTGACACCCTGTGACTGTGATGTATGTCAGTGGATGTATGTGTAATTAGGCCTTGGCAGGGACTCAACACTTACTTAGCTCCGCTCTATTATCTGTCCAAGCCCAAGCCCCTGCTAACACTACAGCCACACTGATGAGTTAAGCTAATGGAAGAAACACTCTCTCTCTGTTACGTCTGTTTACTTTCATTTTTGCTGGTTGTTTTAAAACATTTTGATTAAAAGAGTTTAGACTTGTTTAGACTTTTATGAATGCATTGCATGTTATATGATGGAATGATTCAGATGTGCATAGGTGTGTATTCTTCTTTAATTTGAAACCTGAAAACAAGTGGAGGAGAAAGACTAAAAAAAAGACTAAAATGACAACAAAACAAAATAATATAACATATATATTTTTGTTTATGATAGGGTAATAGCAGTTTTACTAAGCTCATAAGGCATTGAGTTATATTATACAAAACAAAAATATAAACGCAACATGTAAAGGGTTGGTCTCATGTTTCATGAGCTGAAATAAAAGATCCCAGAAATATTCTGTATGCACAAATTTGTTTATATCCCTTTTAGTGAGCATTTCTCCTTTGCCAAGATAAACCATCTACCTGACAGGTGTGGCATATCAAGAAGCTGATTAAACAACATGACCATTACACAGGCGCAGCATGTGCTGGGGACAATAAAAGGCCACTCTAAAATGTGCAGGCTGTTTTTTTTTCACAGTTTCTTGTTTTTTTGTATATTGTTCTATTTTGTATCACAATAACCATGCTGCGTTTTGGTCCGCCTCTCCTTCAACAGAAGAATCCCGTTACAGAATCACCCACCACAACAGGACCAAGCGGCGTGGTGACAGGCAGCGGCAGCAGGAGCAGCGCGAGGAGTACTGGACATGGGAGGATGAGTTGGATGGAAAAGGACCCTGGGCACAGCCTGGAGAATATCGCCGCCCCAAAGAAGAGCTGGAGGCGGTAAAGGCGGAGAGGCGCTGGTATGAGGAGGCAGCACGGCGGCGTGGATGGAAGCCCGAGAGTCAGCCCCAAAAATTTCTTGGGGGGCACACAGGAAGTGTGGCGAAGCCAGGTAGGAGACCTGCGCCAACTTCCTGTGCTTACCGGGGGGCTAGAGAGACCGGGCAGGCACTGTGTTATGCTGTGAAGCGCACGGTGTCCCCAGTGCGGGTGCATAGCCCGGTGCGGTACATACCAGCTCCGCGTATAGCCCGGGCTAGAGTGGGCATCGAGCCAAGTGCCATGAAGCCGGCTCTACGCATCTGGTCTCCAGTGCGTCTCCTTGGGCCGGCTTACATGGCACCAGTCTTGCGCATGGTGTCCCCGGTTCGCCTGCATAGCCCAGTGCGGGCTATTCCACCTCGCCACACTGGCAGTGCGACCGGGAGCATTCAACCAGGTAAGGTTGTGCAGGCTCGGTGCTCAAGAGCTCCAGTGCGCCTGCACGGTCCGGTCTATCCGGTACCACCTCCACGCACCAGCCCTCCGGTGGCAGCCCCCCGCACCAGGCTGTCTCTCCATCTCATCCCTACAGGTGCTCCCGCCTGTCCAGTGCTGCCGGAGCCTTCCTCCTCGCCAGTGCTGCCGGAGTCTCCCGCCTGTCCAGCGCTGCCAGAGCTTTTCTACTCTCCAGCGCTGCCGGAGTCTCCCGCCTGTTCAGCGCTGCCGGAGTCTCCCGCCTGTCCAGCGCTGCCAGAGCTGCCAGTCTGCAAGGAACTGCCAGTCTGCAAGGAGCTGCCAGAGCTGCCAGTCTGCAAGGAGCTGCCAGAGCTGCCAGTCTGCAAGGAGCTGCCAGAGCTGCCAGTCTGCAAGGAGCTGCCAGAGCGGCCAGTCTGCATGGAGCAGCCAGAGCTGCCAGTCTGCATGGAGGAGCCAGAGCCGCCAGTCTGCATGGAGCAGCCAGTGCCGCCAGTCAGCCTGGAGCAGCCACCGCGGACAGATGCCCACCCAGGCTCAGGATTTGCGGCCGGAGTCCGCACCTGGGGGGGGGGGTACTGTCACACCCTGACCATAGTTTGCTTTGTATGTTTCTATGTTTTGTTTGGTCAGGGTGTGATCTGAGTGGGCGTTCAATGTTGTGTGTCTAGTTTGTCTGTTTCTGTGTTTGGCCTGATATGGTTCTCAATCAGAGGCAGGTGTTAGTCATTGTCTCTGATTGGGAACCATATTTAGGTAGCCTGTTTTATGTTGGTGTTTGTGGGTGATTGTTCCTGTCTTTATGTTTGTTACACCAGATAGGGCTGTTTTCGCTTTTTCGCGGTTTCTTGTTTTATGTATATTGTTCTATTTTCATCTTTATTAAAGATGTATCACAATAACCACGCTACGCTTTGGTCCGCCTCTCCTTCAACAGAAGAATCCCATTACAATAAGCCACTTCCAACATCGTTTTAGAGAATTGGTGTTCCATTTCCCTCATTAAAATGCAAATCAATATATAACATTTGATATATAACGTGTTTTTCTGGATGTTTTGTTGTTATTCTGTCTCTCACTGTTCAAATAAACCTACCATTAAAATTAAAGACTGATCATTTCTTTGTTAGTGGGCAAACGTAAAAAATCAGCAGGGGATCAAATACTTTTTTCCCTCACTGTATCTAAGTGTCAAATGATCTCAGTATATTTACACACCTGTTCTGATAGGCCCCAGAGTCTGCAACACCACTAAGCAAGGGGCACCACTGTTAGATGAATTTAGTAACTATGTGTTCATTAACCAATTCAATTAAACTACTCAGTCTGCTATATCAGGATTTGTAGGATACTGATAGAAATTAAGACAGACAGAGGCCCAGTCTACAATAGTACAGTGTTTATTCACGGGAACGTTCTCCCTATCATTTCCGGTACATTGGTCTATGTACCTCACATTTCGTCATAAATGTCCCTCCTCCTCTCAGATACTATGGCAATATAGTTCACAAGCCTTCTCACATTGTCTGCCACCTGTTATTAACCAATCTACGACAAGCCCAAGGTCTCTCCCCTCCTGTAAGGAACACAGTATTCCTGTTATGTACTTGAGTGAAGACCCAAAAGCGGTTTTAACAGAAAACAGAGTTCTTTAATGAAAAACAGGAATGGCATAAATCCTCTTCCAACGTAGTCAATGGAACAAAAAGAACGTTAGTATAATGCAGGATGCACCTGCCAGGCGGACTCCGACAGGATAGGACAAGGTGGAAGCAAACGGGACGACAGCTTGCTTCTGGCATCAAAAACACAAACAAGAATCAGACACTGAAAGTAGCAGGAACAGAGAGAGAAATAGAGACCTAATCAGAGGGGGAAGAGAGAACAGGTGGGAAGGAGTGAATGAGCTAGTTAGGGGAGATGTAGAACAGCTGAAGAATGAGAGACAGAGAAGGTAACCTAAAAAGACCAGCAGAGAGAGACAGAGTGAAGAGAAAGGACAGGAACAGACATAACAAGACATGACAATTCCAGCCGGTCTGACGATAGCCCCATTTGTTTCTAACAATGAACAGAAAGTCCTTGTTCTAATTCTTGACTAAAACTACACACATTATATTCAGTATTATGATTATAATAAGATTCATACAGTAACAGAGTAGTATTCTGTTTAGTTATAGTTCTAAGTTAAATGTATACATAATTGAGTCATTATTCATAAAAATCCCATAACAACGATAAAGAAAGCAGCACCACAAAGACCAAGGAGCGGCACCATGACACCAAGGAGCTCTCCAAAACAGGTCAGGGGCAAAGTTGTGGACAAGTATAGATCAGGGTTGGGTTATAAAAAAATATCAGAAAATTTGAACATCCCACGGAGCACCATTTAAATCCGTTATTAAAAAATGGAAAGAATATGGCACCACAACAAACCTGCCAAGAGAGGGCCGCCCATCAGACAGGCAACAAAGAGACCAAAGATAAGATAAGGAGCTGCAAAGCTATCTATCCATAGGACCACTTTAAGCAGTACACTCCACAGAGCTTACTTAAAATGGCGCTGGAGTATTACGGGCGCCCAACCTATTTTGCTATTATGTGTTTTTTTGTGTTATTTGTAACTTATTTTGTACATAATGTTTCTGCAACTGTATCTTAAGGCAAAAAAGAGCTTCTGGATATCAGGACAGAGATCACTCACCTCGGATTAGACTAAGATTTTTTATTCAAAAAACAAGACGCACAAGACATCCTCCAAACACCCGGCAGGGCTGATATCCAAGTTATTTGCAAGAGGAAGAGACGCAGGTACAGAGGACACCGAGCGGGGTGCCTCGTCGCAGAAGGCGAGTGGGAAAGCTGCCGTTATCGTCAATATCACTCGCCAACGTGTAATCATTGGACAATAAATTAGACGAGGTACGATCACGAATATCCTACCAACGGGACATCAAAAACTGTAATATATGGGGTCTCCCAGGTGGCGCAGTGGTCTAGGGCACTGGATGGCAGCGCTAGTTGTGCCACCAGAGACCCTGGGTTCGCGATATCCCCTGGCAGGGATATCCTTGTCCCATCGCACAACCCCTGTGGCAGGCCGGGCGCAGTGCACGCTAACCAGGTCGCCAGGTGCACAGTGTTTCCTCCAACACATTGGTGCAGCTGGCTTCCAGGTTGGAGGCGCGCTGTGTTAAGAAGCAGTGCGGCTTGGTTGCGTCCTATTTCGGAGGACGCATTGCTTTTGACCTTTGTCTCTCCCGAGCCCGTATGGGAGCTGTAGTGAGATAGTAACTACAATTGGATACCACGAAAAGGGGGAAAAATAAAATTTATTTAAAAAACTTTCAAAAGGGGATCATGTGACCCTTGAACGAGATGGCCGCATGAACTAAGAGCTCCGCACAAGTCGTTTCCAATTCCTAATCTTACCTCCACTCCAAGTTCAAACTCATTTCGCTTTAGTAAGAAAAAGTCATGGCGGCTACAAAAGGCGACACTACAGGGGACATTTTTACCCGGACTCGAGTATTAGCGACGGAAAAAGCTTCCAAGAAGAAGCTAGCTTCAGAAAAAACTAGCGCCATTAGCCAGGAGCAAGAGAACCCGCTCCCCCCGAGGCACAACGAATGCCAACTTCGCACTCTGTCGAAGACATCCTTTCTGAGTTGAGATCCCAACATAGAGAACTAAACACCAAATTAGATGCCATTAACTCTCAGCTCAGTGCGATAGGGGGCAAGGTGACAATCCTGGAAAAGCTTTGCCTGACATCAACAACAAGACCATAAACGCGGGGCGCCTGGACGAGGCAGAGGGGTGAATCCTATCCATGGAAACTTATTGACAGATGCCATGGAAACAATAGCATATGCTAAAAAGAAAATCGAGCATCTGGATGAGAAAACAGAGGACCTGGAAAACAAGGGGCGAAGGAATAATTGTGTTCTATTCAATCTGGGGAAACATGGGAAACATGCCACTGATCCGCTACCTGGAAGACAAACTTCCCGAGTGGCTCCACCTGTCCACCGACAGGCCCATAGAACTCGAGAGAGCTCACCGAGCACTGAGGCCCCCACCAGCAGCCAGACAACCACCGCGCCCAATCACCATACGTTTCCTGAGATTCACCGACAAGGAACGAGTCCTACAGGCGGAGAAAAACAACACCATCACAGTGGGAAACGCCAAACTCGCTTTACACCAGGACCTGTCAGCTGGAATACGCCGAAAGCGGCGAGAGTTTGACGAAGTGAAGAAATACTTGATTGACCGAGGCATCTTCAGGGGATTCAAATACCCAAACAAGCTCAGTATTTTTCACCAAGGAGCCTTGCAACACTTCAAAACTCCCGAAGAGGCCAAACGTTTTTTGAAAGACAATCCTGGTCAATGAGAAACAGACCAATGACTAAATGCGATTAATGCCATTACTGAAGGAGGTAAGACAACATATAGCCGATATCCAGAGACCCACCCCCTAAATGTCATTATAGCCGTCCAATTTATATTTATTTTCCTTCAACTGAGAGGGATGGGCTGTATAGCCTAACCTAGGCCTTCTAATGTTTCAGCCTACTTTTATTTCCCTGGTTTTTTGTTGCTTTTATTAATAGTTCCAACGGGATGTGTCGAGTTGTTTGGGAACTCGGCTGGGGTGTTCAGAGATTATTATTTTATGTACACCATTTATTTTCCTTTTATGTGAACGCAGCTGTAACTACTATCCACTTCTACCCAGCGATGACTTGCACTAAAGTTCGATTCCTGTTCGATGACGATGACTAGTACCTTAAATCTATTGACATGGAACTGCCATGGTCTAGGGCATGCAGAAAACGGAAAAGGATACTATGTGCTCTAAAAAAGGAAAAAGCAGACATCGCGCTATTACAAGAGACACACCTCTGTGATGCTGAACATGCCAAACTCCGCAGAGCTTGGGTGGGACAGGTGTATTTCTCATCTTTCAAATCAAACAGTAGAGGCACAGCCATACTTATCCATAAAAATGTTCCATTCATAATTGACAAAAACATATCTGATCCGGTAGGGAGATTTATTTTGATAACTGGGTCACTATATGGTCAACCAATTACTATATTAAACATATACGCCCCTAACACAGATACTTCTGCCTTCATGTCAAAAATGATAACCCTGTTCAATGAGCATTGTGTCTCCTTTGGCGTGGTGGCCGGAGATTTTCATTGTACCCTTAACCCAACCCTAGACAAATCATCAAATCAGTCCCCACCACAAATCCTAGATCTGCAAAGATGTTGAACTCTCTTACTAAAGACATGGGACTGATAGATATCTGGAGAGAGACTAATAGCTCATCTATGGACTATACATACTACTCTAATGTCCATAACACCTACTCCTGTATAGATTACATTTTTATCCCAAAGAGTTTCATAAATTCAGCCACATATACAATCGGACCCATAGCACTTTCAGATCACGCCTTTGTCCACCTCCGCTTTGACCTCTGCAAAAACATCCCGAGTTCAAAGAGCTGGAAATTCAACACCTCCATGCTATCAAACGAAGCATTCCATACATTGGTAACTACATGGATAGACAACTACACACAAGACAACAAAGAGTCTCCTATTTCTCCGGCCACAATGTGGGACGCTGCTAAAGCCACACTAAGAGAACATCTAATCGCATATGCTTCCTCTAAGAAAAAAGCAATGGCAGCACACAGGCTAGATCTTGAGAGGGAGATGGAATGCTTTGAAAAAGTACATAAACAATCCCCAGACAGCACCTCCTGGAGTCAAAGCAGCCAAAGCCAAACTGAATTTGGACTACACTCAGGAGATAAAAAAAGGTTTTCTTTACTAAACAGAAATACCGTGAGTATAGCAATAGGCCCAGTAGATTGCTTGCTTACCAATTAAAAAAGGAGCAATCACAGGGTACAATCATGGCTATCCGAACAGCAGAAGACGAGGTCACATACGACCCAAAAAATATCAATTTAACTTTTCATGATTTTTACTGCAAAATATACACCTTTAAGAGAAAACACACGGAGGCAGAACTCCACTCTTTCCTAGAGGGAATCTCGCTACCTAAACTATCAGAGACCGACCAAGAAGATCTCAACTCCCCCTTCACTCCTGAGGAGATCCTGGAGGCAATTACCTCCATGCCACCTAATAAGTCCCCAGGCCCAGATGGATTCCCCAGAGAGTTCTACAAAGCTTTTTGGCCCCAGCTCCGCCCTATCTTCATGCCAATGCTGGAGGATTTTTGCAAAAACGGAGTTCTCCCAGACTCAATGCACACAGCCCGCATTACAGTGTTGCTAAAAAAGGACAAGGACCCCCTATCCTGCTCGTCCTTCCGGCCCATAAGCTTGTTGGATTTCGACTATAAAATAATTACCAAATTGCTCGCCAAAAGACTAAACACTCTTCTTCCCAAAATAATAAAAGCGGACCAAACTGGATTTATTAGAGACAGATACTCTTCTGATAACATTCACCGTCTTTTTGATATTATTGATCAAGTAAACGCACAGAAGACCCCTGTCCTGCTGGCTTCACTGGATGCTGAGAAGGCGTTTGACAGGATGGAGTGGAGCTTTCTGTTTTCAGTCTTAGAAAAGTTCAATATGGGCCCAAATTTTATTAAATGGATCAAATCACTATACTCTCATCCAAATGCCATGGTGACTACTAATGGACTGAACTCTGACAGATTCCCTCTGGAACGGGGCACAAGACAGGGGTGCTCGCTGTCCCCCTGCTCTACTTGTTGGGGGCGGAGCCTCTGGCAGAGCTGATAAGGAGCAATCCAAGTATTATGGGTGTTTCTGCAGGCGGCCTGCAGCACAAGATTTCGCTTTACGCGGATGATGTGTTGCTCTACATATCCAACCCTGAGAAATCCCTCCCTCTCATTTTAGACACAATTGCTCAGTATGGCAAGTTTTCACATTATAAGATCAATTTTAACAAAGCCACTCTCTGCCCTCTCAATATTACACTCACCAGCTCTATGAAGACACTATGTCCTTTCCAATGGAAAACACAGGGGTTTCAATACCTCGGGATCTTCATAACACCAGATCTGAATAGCCCTTTTAAGGAAAATTATCTTCCACTCCTGGATCGAATCAAGAACGATCTCCAAACCTGGATCTCCCTCCCAATTAGCTTAGTAGGAAGAATTAATGTCATCCATATGAACGTCCTCCCTAGACTGAACTACTTATTTCAGATGCTCCCATGCTATCTCCCAGTTTCCTTCTTCAAAACAACTAACCAAAGCATCACCAAATTTATATGGGGCAATAAAAAACCTAGGATCAAGTTTTCCACTCTATTGAAACCTGAATCTAAGGGTGGTCTTGCCCTTCCCTCCCTTCAATTGTACTACTGTACTACAAATCTGGCCTTTATGGAAGAGTGGCAAGAAGAAAGCCATTTCTTAAAGATATCCATAAAAAGTGTTGTTTAAAGTTTGCCACAAGCCACCTGGGAGACACACCAAACATGTGGAAGAAGGTGCTCTGGTCAGATGAAACCAAAATTGAACTTTTTGGCAACAATGCAAAACGTTATGTTTGGCGTAAAAGCAACACAGCTCATCACCCTGAACTCACCATACCCACTATCAAACATGGTGGTGGCAGCATCATGGTTTGGGCCTGCTTTTCTTCAGCAGGGACAGGGAAGATGGTTAAAATTGATGGGAAGATGGATGGAGCCAAATACAGGACCATTCTGGAAGAAAACCTGATGGAATGTGCAAAAGACCTGAGACTGGGATGGAGATTTGTCTTCCAACAAGACAATGATCCAAAACATAAAGCAAAATCTAAAATGGAATGGTTCAACAATAAACATATCCAGGTGTTAGAATGGCCAAGTCAAAGTCCAGACCTGAATCCAATCGAGAATCTGTGGAAAGAACTGAAAACTGCTGTTCACAAATGCTCTCCATCCAACCTCACTGAGCTCGAGCTGTTTTGCAAGGAGGAATGGGAAAAGATTTCAGTCTCTCGATGTGCAAAACTGATAGAGACATACCCCAAGCGACTTACAGCTGTAATCGCAGCAAAAGGTGGCGCTACAAAGTATTAACTTAAGGGGGCTTAATAATTTTGCACGCCCAATTTTTCAGTTTTTGATTTGTTAAAAAAGTTTGAAATATCCAATAAATGTCGTTCCACTTCATGATTGTGTCCCACTTGTTGTTGATTCTTCACAAAAAAATACAGTTTTATATCTTTATGTTTGAAGCCTGAAATGTGGCAAAAGGTCGCAAAGTTCAAGGGGGCCGAATACTTTCGCAAGGCACTGTATTTGGTAAATCCGACAACAATTCTATCCTCCTGATTCCTGCTTACAAGCAACAATTAAAGCAGAAACACCAGTGACTCGGTCTATAAAAAAGTGGTCAGGTGAAGCAGATGCTAAACTACATGACTGTTTTGCTAGCACTGACTGGAACATGTTCCGGGATTCTTCCGATGGCATTGAGGAATAAACCACATCAGTCACTTGCTTTATCAATAAGTGCATTGAGGATGACATCCCCACACTGACTGTACGTACATACCCCAACCAGAAGCCATGGAATACAGGCAACATTTGCACTGAGCTAAAGGGTAGAGCTGCTGCTTTCAAGGAGCCGGACTCTAACCCGGAAGCTTATAAGAAATCCTGCTATGCCCTCTGATGGACCATCAAACAGGCAAATTGTCAATATAGGGCTAAGATTGAATCGTACTACACCGGCTTCGACCCTCGTCTTATGTGGCAGGGCTTGAAAACTATAAAGGGAAGCACAGCCGCGAGCTGCCCAGTGACATGAGCCTACCAGACGAGCTAAATGCCTTTTATGCTCGCTTTGATGCAAGCAACAATGAGGCAAGCATAAGAGCAACTGTTCCGGACAACTGTGTCATCATGCTCTCCGTAGCCGACGTGAGAAAGACCTTTAAACAGGTCAACATTCACAAGGCTGCGTGGCCAGACGGATTACCAGGACATGTGCTCTGGGCATGTGCTGACTAACTGGCAGGTGTCTTCACTGACATTTTCAACATGATTGATTGAGTCTGATTGAGTCTGTAATACAAACGTGTTTCAAGCAGACCTCCATAGTCCCTGTGTCCAAGAACATGAAGGCAACCTGCCCAAATGACTACAGACCCGTAGTACTCAAGTCTGTAGTCATGAAGTGATTTGAAAGGCTAGTAATGACTCACATCAACACCATTATCCCAGAAACCCTAGACCCACTCCAATTTGCGTACCACCCAAACAGATCAGCAGATGATGCGATCTCTATTGCACTCTACACTGCCCTTCCCCATCTGGACAAAAGGAACACCTACTCCCACCTGGACAAAAGGAAGACCTATGTGAGAATGCTGTTCATTGACTACAGCTCAGCCTTCAACACCGTAGTACCCTCAAAGTTCATCACTAAGCTAAGGATCCTGTTACTAAACACCTTCCTCTGCAGCTGGATCCTGGACTTCCTGACGGGCCGCCCCGGGGGTGAGGGTAGGTAGCAACACATCTGCCATGCTGATCCTCAACACTGGAGCCCTTCAGGGGTGCGTGCTCAGTCCAGAATAACAACCTATCCCTCAGCATAACCAAGACTAAGGAGATTTTTGTGGACTACAGGAAAAGGAGGACCAAACACGTCCCCATTCTCATCAACGGGGCTGTAGTGGAGCAGGTTGAGAACTTCAAGTTCCTTGGTGTCCACATCAGCAACAAACGGGAATGGTTCAAACACACCAAGACAGCCGTGAAGAGGGCACGACACAGCCTATTCCCCCTCAGGAAACTAAAAAGATTTGGCATGGGTTCTCAGAATCTCAAAAGATTCTACAGCTGCAACGTTGAGAGCTGACTGATTGCATAACTGCCTGGTATGGCAATTGCTCGGCCTCCGACCGCAAGGCACTACAGAGGGTAGTGCATACGGCCCAGTACATCACTGCCAAACCATAAGACTCCTGAACAGGTAACCAAATGGCTACCCGGACTATTTGCATTGTGTCTTCCCCCACTCCCCCAACGCCCCTTTTACGCTGGAAACCTTTAAATGTCTTCAAATGGCCTAGTCAATGCCCACACCTCAATCCAATTGAGAATATGTGGTATGACTTAAATATGGCTGTACACCAGCGGAACCCATCCAACTTGAAGGAGCTGGAGCAGTTTTGCCTTGAAGAATGGGCAAAAATCCCAGTGACTAGATGTGCCAAGCTTATAGAGACATACCCCAAGAGACTTGCAGCTGTAATGGCTGCAAAAGGTGGTTCTACAACGTATTTACTTTGGGGGGGGTGAATATTTATGCACGCTCATGTTTTCAGGTTTTTTGTCTTATTTCTTGTATGTTTCACAATAAAAAATATTTTGCATCTTCAAAGTGGTAGGCATGTTGTGTAAATCAAATGATACTTACAAACCCCCCAAAAATCAATTTTTATTCCAGGTGGTAAGGCAACAAAATAGGGAAAATGTGTGTGTGTGTGTGTGTGTGTGTGTGTGTGTGTGTGTGTGTGTGTGTGTGTGTGTGTGTGTGTGTGTGTGTGTGTGTGTGTGTGTGTGTGTGTGTGTGTGTGTGTGTGTGTGTGTGTGTGTGTGTGTGTGTGTGTGTGTGTGTGTGTGTGTGTGTGTGTGTGTGTGTGTGTGTGAGTGTATAGATAAGGTTGAAGGTCACAATGTCCTTGTTTTTGAAAGATAAGCACATTTTTATTGTCCATTTAAAATAACATCAAATTGATCCGAAATACAGTGTAAACATTGTTAATGTGGTAAATGACTATTGTAGCTGGAAATGGCAGAATGTTTATGGAATATCTACATAGGTGTACAGAGGCCCATTATCAGCAACAATCACTTCTGTGTTCCAATGGCACGCTGTATGAGCTAATCCAAGTTGATCATTTTAAAAGGATAATTGATCATTAGAAAGCACTTTGCAATTATGTTAGCACAGCTGAAAACTGTTGTTCTGATTAATAAAGAAGAAATAAAACTGACCTTCTTTAGACTAGTTGAGTATCTGGAGCATCAGCATTTGTGGGTTCAATTACAGGCTCAAAATTACCAGAAACAAAGACCTTTCTTCTGAAACTCATCAGTCTATTCTTGTTCTGAGAAATGAAGGCTATTCCATGCGAGAAATTGCCAGGAAACTGAAGATCCTGTACAACGATGTGTACTACTCCCTTCACAGAACAGCTCAAACTGGCTCTAACCAGAATAGAAAGATGAGTGGGAGGCCCCGGTGCACAACTGAGCACGAGGACAAGTCCATTAGAGTGTCTAGTTTGAGAAACAGACGCCTCACAAGTCCTCAACTGGCAGCTTCATTAAATAGTACCCGCAAAACACCAGTCCGTGTTAACAGTGAAGAGCAGACTCTGGCATGCTGGCCTTCTAGGCAGAACAGAACAGAACAGCGTAATCTGGATCTAACTAGTTGCGCCTTCTTCACCACGCTGTCTGTGTGCGTGGACCATTTCAGTTTTTCGGTGATATGTACACTGTGGAACTTAAAACTATCCACCTTCTCCACTGCTGTCCCGTTGCTGTTTCCTGAGGTCCACAATCATCTCTTTTGTTTTGCTGACATTGAGTGAAAACTTGATGATTGAGTTGGAGGCGTGCATGGCCACGCAATCATGGGTGAACAGGGAGTACATGAGGGGGTTGAGAACGCACCCTTGTGGAGCCACAGTATTGAGGGTCAGTGGAGTGGAGATGTTGTTTGGTGGAAGGAGGAATAATGGTCTGAGGCTGTTTTTCATGGTTCAGGCTAGACTCCTTATTTCCAGTGAAGGAGAATCTTAACACTACAGCATACAATGACATTCTAGATGATTCTGTGCTTCCAACTTTGTGGCAACAGTTTGGGAAAGGCCCTTCCCTGTTCCAACATGACAATGCCCCCGTGCACTAAGCGAGGTCCGTTCAGAAATGGTTTGTCAAGATTGGTGTGGAAGAACTTGACTGGCTTGCACAGAGCCCTGACCTCAACCCCATCAAACACCTTTGGGATGAATTGGAACGCCAACTGCGAGCCGGGCCTAATCACCCAACATCAGTGCCCGACCTCACTAATACTCTTGTGGCTGAATGAAAGAAAGTCCCTGCATCAATGTTCCAACATCTAGTGGACAGCCTTACCAGAAGAGTGGAGGCTGTTATAGCAGCAAAGGGGGGAGCAAATCCATATTAATGCCCATGATTTTGGTATGAGATGTAATGTATCTTATGAGCACCTGAACTGAACAAAATGATTTGCCCCATCAGATATACAAGGAGAGCATCCCATATAATTAGGGGGAGGCAAAGTTGTTATTGGTGCTAAAAAATATGTTGAGATGAGTGTTCAGAAATGTTACCAATATAGGATTATTTAGTAAGTATGTGCCAAAGCTCCACCTTCAGGAGGGTGGTTGTGTTTGACTGACTCGCACTGAAGCCAGCAGGGCAGAATGATCTGATCTACATCTTGATAAATACTTACACTCTCCCAATACTTCAAATTCCCTAGCCTGCAGGAATAATAAATGAGTAACTGTTATGGACAGGGGCGTAAAATTAATATCCTTTAACCTTTTGGTTGTGAAATCTCCATAAGTCTACAATTCTAAAATATTTTATTTCTGCTTTTAACATTTTAGCTGTCTGTGTGAGGTTGATACTATTAGAAGAAGATCTATAACTGGAAGGGTTCAGTACCAAGTTAAAATCCCCTGCCATTATTATCTCTGATGAGGGGCACGTTAACTTCAGTAGGATCATCATGGTTAGGCCCATATACATTCACAATGGTAATGGGCCTAGTGTTAATGGAACCTTGAATTATCACAAACCTTCAACCTTTGTCTTTAATCTGAGATTGTAGCTGAATGTGGCAGTGCTTATTAATGATAATGGCCACACCTCTTGGCCGAGAGGTGAAAAATTAATATTACACTTGACCCACCCACTATCTCTTTAGTTTACCATGCTTAGAGACAGTCAAGTGTGTCTCTTGAAGAAAAGCTGTATCAACCTTACACTTCTTTCGATAATTCAGAATGCCCTTGCGCTTGACTGAGCATTTAGTACCACTAATTGCAAGTGTCATAAATGTATTGATATTAGGTGCTGACATCTTTCAAGAAAGTAACATAAAGGTAAATAAATAGAAACAAAATTTTGTTGAGCATTTACAGATTGTACAAAATTAAATTATGAAAGTATAAAATAGTCAATATCTCATGAACCAATACCCTGACCCTCCCACAAACCCACCCAACCCCCTCACCAACTGAGGGAGTTAAAAACCCCATGCCCATAGACGCTAGTCTTTAAGATACATCTACCTTCTGTCCATAGCATCATCCAAATTAAGTTAATTCTAAGTTATACGTATATTGCATAAAAGTGTATTAACTGTTCCCTGTAACATGAAAATGTTGTCAGTAGTCACAAAATAAAATGCGATTCAAAGCGGCAAACATCAGCAACCAAAATGTCTGGACTATTTAGGCCCTCTTTAGAATGTTTCAAAATTATATATAATAAAATAAACACAGAGGATGCGTTAATGATCACTCGCCAAAGCCGCGCTGCGCCTACCAGTGCACTCAAATGTCAATCAATGGGCATTCCCCAAGGCGCCGTGCAGCAGCAAAAGCGATGACCACAAACAAACCTAAGCAGCCCAGGAAAAAAGACGTCAAGCTATGATTAATAAGTGGAAACCTGCCTCCCGAGTGGCGCAGCCATCTAAGGCACTGCATTGCAGTCCTTGCGGCATAGCTACAGCCCTGGGTTCGATCCCAGGCTGTGTAACAGCCGGCCGTGACCGGGAGACCAATTGGCCAAGCATCTTCTGGGTTAGTGGCGGGTTTGGCTGGCTGGCATTTCCTTGCTCTAGTGACTCCTTGCAGCAGGCTGGGCACCAGCAAGCTGACACTTTGTCGCCAGTTGGACAGCGTTTCCTCTGACACATTGGTGTGGCTGGCTTCCGGGTTAAGTGAGCAGAGTGTCAAGAAGCAGTGCAGCTTGGCAGGGTCGTGTTTCGGCGGACACATGGCTCTCGACCTTCGCCTCTCCCGAGTCCGTAGGGGAGTTACAGCAAAGGGACAAGACTGTAACTACCAATTGGGGAGAATAAAAGTAAAAAATATTTAAAAAATAATAAGTGGAAACCTTTACCAGACGATGACTATCAACCCTCAAATAGGAAATAGGAATAAGGATATTTGCACAACATCCTGTGAAATTGCAGAGCGGGAAATTCAAAATACAGAAATGGCATTAAAAACATTTTTCAAACCAGCAGAGGCGTCACAAAAATCAGAAATAGCGATAAACTAAATCACTTACATTTGAAGAACTTCCTCTCTTTGCAATCCAAAGGGACCCAGCTACACACCAAATGGTCGTTATGTTCGATAAAGTCCTTCTTTATATTCCAAAAAGTCTGTTTAGTTGGCGCGTTTGATTCAGCAATCCACCCGTTCCAGTCGTTCAAGATGCAGACAAAGGAATCCCAAAATGTACTGTTAGACTTCGTACAAACAAGTCAAACAATGTTTATAATCAATCCTCAGGTACTCCAATATGTAAATAAATGATCAAATGTTCAATACCGGAGATAAATAACGAAGTGTGCACCTCATTCACGAGAGCCACAAGACTAGAGTCCTAATGAGGGACACCTTGAAAAACTATAACTACTTGTTAATTTTTCTCAAACAAGCCTTAAACCTTTTAGAGTGTTACATATCCAATGGTACCGATTATATGCATATCCTAGCTTCTGGGCCTGAGTAACAGGCAGTTTACTTTGGGCAAGTCAGTAATCCGAACTTACAAATACTGCCCCCTAGCCCTAAGAGGTCACCATCATCCTGATTTCACCCTCCCAACCAGAAATACAACAATTGTAAGCTATCAGCTAGCCCGTAACAAAATTGCAAAGATTAGTAAAGTAATCAAATGTTTGAAAAATTCCCTGAAGTAATATAAACAACTTGAAACCCAGTAGCTTGAAACCCAGTCGACAGCCACATACAGTTAAAGTCGGAGGTTTACATACACTTAGGTTGGAGTCATTAAAACTTGATTTTCAACCAATCCACAAATTTCTTGTTAACAAACTATCGTTTTGGCAAGTCAGTTAGGACATCTACTTTGTGCATGACACAAGTCATTTCCCCAACACTTGTTTACAGACAGATTATTTCACTTATAATTCACTGTATCACAATTCCAGTGGATCAGAAGTTTACATACACTAAATTGAATGTGCCTTGAAAGAGCTTGGGAAATTCAACAAAATTATGTCATGGCTTTAGAAGCTTCTGATAGGCTAACTGACATAATTTGAGTCAATTGGAGGTGTACCTGTGGATGTATTTCAAGGCCTACCTTCAAACTCAGTGTCTCTTTGCTTGACATCATGGGAAAATTGTAGACCTCCACAAATCTGGTTCATCCTTGGGAGCAATTTCCAAACGCCTGAAGGTACCATGTTCATCTGTACAAACAATAGTATGCAAGTATAAACACCATGGGACCACGCAGCCGTCAATCCGCTCAGAAAGGAAACATGTCCTGTCTCCTAGAGATTAATGTACTTTGGTGCGAAAAGTGCAAATCAATCCCAGAACAACAGCAAAGGACCTTGTGAAGATGTTGGAAGAAACAGGTACAAAAGTATCTATATCCACAGTAAAACAAGTCCAATATCAACATAACCTGAAAGGCCACTCAGCAAGGAAGAGGCCACTGCTCCAAAACCGCCATAAAAAAACCAGACTACAGTTTGCAACTGCACATGGGGACAAAGATCGTACTTTTTGGAGAAATGTTCTCTGGTCTGATGAAATAAAAATATAACTTTTTGGCCACAATGACCATTGGTATGTTTGGAGGAAAAAGGGTGAGGCTTGCAAGCCGAAGAACAACATCCCAACCGTGAAGCACGGGGTGGCAGCATCATGTTGTGGGGGTGCTTTGCTGCACGAGGGACTGGTGCACTTCACAAAATAGATGGTATCATGAGGTAGGAAAATTATGTGGATATATTGAAGCAACATCTCAAGACATCAGTCAGGAAGTTAAAGATTGGTCGCAAATGGTTCTACCAAATGGACAATGACCCCAAGCATACTTCCAAAGTTGTGGCAAAATGGCTTAAGGACAACAAAGTCAAGGTATTGGAGTGGCCATTACAAATCCCTGACCTCGATCCCATAGAACATTTGTAGGCAGAACTGAAAAAGCGTGTGCGAGCAAGGAGGCCTACAAACCAGATTCAGTTGCACCAGCTCTGTCAGGAGGAATGGGACAAAATTCACCCAACTGATTGTGGGAAGCTTGTGGACCCAAGTTAAACAATTTAAAGGCAATGCTACCAAATACTAATTGAGTGTATGTAAACTTCTGACCCACTGGGAATGTGATGAAAGAAATAAAAACTGAAATAAATCATTCTCTCTAATTTCACATTGTTAAAATTAAGTGGTGATCCTAACCGCATTTTTACTAGGATTAAATGTCAGGAATTATGAAAAACTGAGTTTAAATGTATTTGGCTAAGGTGTATATAAACTTCCAACTTTAACTGTAAGTGCGGCTCTCATGTTGCGGTCCTTGCTGTAGGGGCGGTGGGGATGCAGGGGGAAGAACGGTCATTATACTGATCTGGGGGGTCCTATCTAGGGTGTGGATAGGGTTTGTTTTGGGAGGGGTCAACTGGTTGGGGTGGGGATGTGACTGGTGGCACTGTGGTCTGGGTGTAGGTCCTCTTAGTGTGGATCCTCTTGGTGCAGGTCCTTCCAGGGGGGTGGTCTCGCAGTTCTGGAAGGGTGTCTCGCTGGTCTGTGCAGGGTGTCAGTTTCTCTGTTGCTCCTGTGTGAGGTGCTGGGACTCTGGTTGAGGGTGACGTCCCTCAGCCTCCTGGCAAAGGTGGGGACTGCTGACTTGTAGAAGTCCAACCTGGTCATAAAGGCTTTTCAAATCCAAGGTGGAGTGGTGGACTAGGTAAACATTTAGTTTTGAGGCACAGTACCGGAAAATGCTTGCATTCAACCGCTGTATGGTACCAGATCTGTGAAGAGCTGCTTGGGATTTTATAGGTGTTAAAGTGGAAATAACGAGACCCTATGAAAACTGGAGCATATAGTGGCTAATGGGTGAGTGGAGATATAACACTGTAAAAGCAAACATACATTTTCACAAATACATTATACATTATGCAGTTGTCACAGTTGTTTTAATGAAACTGATTCACAACAATATATTTGTCACTCAAAAATATTCAGTCAAATGTTTCAAGACACAGCATTCTGATAGACATTGTTTGACTGGAACAATGTGCATGACTGCAGGGTCGTGCAAATGAACAGATATAATACACTCCTGAACAGAATCCCTCACATGATACAACCACAGCTAGAATATGTTCTAGACCTTCCTTTTAGGTTACTGCTCTTATTTTAAGTTATTTTCACAGAGGGACTAGAGCGTCGTTCAGAGGCGCTAACTGCTGAGTCGTATAAAATTACATCCAAAGAAAAGAGACACTAAAGAATTAGCCCATAATGAGGTTATCATTTGCATAATTGTGCATGCTAACAGAGTCTGTATGAATAGCAGTTGTCAGGAGTACTGAACCATCTGTAGCGGCCAAGATGAATACATATTTTATTTCCAGTCACATTATAGCTCCTCCACCTCCAAACTGCTCTTCAGTCATCAGTTTGGTCTTTATTCATATTTGGTGTTCATAATCTGTCTTTATAGCTCTCTCTATGAAGCTATACCACACCACTGATTAGGGCTTCAGTGTACTCAGTGTAATATGCAGACCCCTGATCACCATGCCTGTCTCAAAATAACTGCTGAAGTTCTTAATCCTGCTTACCTAAAAATGGTTTTGTTTTGGTCATCCACTGTGAACTTACATTGCATTAAAGGACATGGCATACATCATGTCAATTTAGTATGGGTGTTCTCTCTGTATTTCTTTGTATGGGGAGGAGTGGAAGAGGGGGGAGGGGGAGGAGGGGAGGAGGCCTGAGGAGGCTGATGAGTGTAGGGGAGGAGGAGGGAAGGAGGGATGAGTGGATTGGAGAAGGAAAGGGAGGATAGCAGTAATCAATGAGAAGTCTTGAACTTGGGAAACCCTTTTCATGTTTGGTCATTAGGAGAGGAGAGGAGAGGAGAGAAGAGAGAGGAGGGAGAGAGAGAGAGAGAGAGAGAGAGAGAGAGAGAGAGGGAGAGAGAGAGAGAGAGAGAGAGAGAGAGAGAGAGAGAGAGAGAGAGAGAGAGAGAACTGGTTGTGGGAAGAGAATTACCTGCAAGAGTGGAGTGAAGGAGTTAAGAGCAAAGGGCTGAGAGGAAAGAAAAAGCATAGAGTGGTAAAAAATATCAACTTGATGCAGTAAATGTAGTTGTACTGTGAGAGGAACACAGCTTTAAATCAGTTTCATATTTCATCTTCCCTCTCTTTTTCTACACTTTTCTTTCATCTTCTTTCTTCCTTCAATCTTTCTTTCTATCCTTTTATCTATCTCCAGGAATCAATGTCCTGATGGATCACATGCTTGGCACATCTCTTCTTACCTCTCAGGAGTGGGGACAGGAGGACACAATCACTCCCTCTGCTGCCATTACCATCTACGGCCCCTGTCACTGACACACATACACACACAAACACACTTAAATACACACACACACTCCTGCGGTGTGGTCAGGGCATACAGACACTGTGGCTGTGATCCACAATTGCCCTGAGCATCAAGCGACCTTGAGACACTCGAGTCGCTCTGGTGTTGCCAATACCAGTCGTGCTGTGTGTATGTATGTTTGTATCATTTCATTGCCACTCTAAGGACCACTGTCTGAGCTTATTTTTGTTTTTAACAGTAATTTTAACAGCAGTCTCATATGATGATAAAGGATCATTCCCTTCATGTGTCACCTCAATCACAATGGGCTCTGAATGAGGTCTCCCCCCACCCCCGTCTCTCCCTGGCTCAGGAGAACATTAGCATTATTGATGGGATCACCCGTCACCCCAGACACTGGCTCTTAAAAGATAATATGCAAATGAGATATTGATGAGCTACTGATTAATAGGCTGGTGGATGGTGTTAATATGCAGTAGCTATAGTGTAATATGCATTTCTAATGACTCTGTCTGAGTCTGTTCAAACAAATTGACCGCTTTGATCATTGGGCTAGTGTGAAGCCCTTCACCATGTTAGCTGGGTGGTAAACCACAGCCCAAGGACACTGGCTGCCACAGGAAAGGAGATAGGTGGTAGAGAGAGAGCGTTTTACTGTGGAGAGAAGTCATGACTTATTTGAGATGGAAAAGAGTGCTAGGTGATGTTTATAGACAGACACAGCATGCACCACACTGGATAACATTGGTTTCATCTAAATCCAGGCCTTCCAGTTCCACAGTTATAACTGCTTCCTGTAATGCTACGGTTTCATTCTCAGAGTAAAATGGTTTTCATCTGATTAATAGTATTTCATTGATAGAGGATGGTAGATGATCAGCCAGGTCACTTAAGATCCAAGGTGATATTTGACATTCGAACAGGTACCGGGATGCCAGGAGACTCTTTCAAAACCAGCCACTAGGGGCATCGGTGTGCACTATTACAATCAAGTAGGCTTAAGGTTAAGGTTAAGGTTTGGGATAGGTTAAAACAAAAACAAATGAAACGAGTGTGTAGCACTGGGATTGAACATGCAACCCTCGGAGCTGGAGCTCGCTGCTTACTCCCATCCGCTATCCGCCTCCACAACGCCCTAGCAAACCGCAAGCTCCGGCTCCGAGGGTCGCAAGTTCAATCCAAAGGCTAAGCACTCGTTTTTTGTTTTAACCTTATCCCAAACCTTAATCCTTACCTTAAACATTCGGAATTAAAGCCTAAACTTAACCGTCAAGTTGTTACTTTAGCCCCCCCCAGACAAACGTTAAATGCTGCTGAAGTCAAACCGTGAGATATTGTTGAGATGATAACCATTTATGAATGAATAAGAATCTCCCAGCCATTGTCACATGAAACAACTTCAAGCCTCGGAACACTAATACACATATAGAACCTCTCCTGACCAATCAGAGGAGCCCAGGAAACAGGAAGTGTGTTTAAGGGGAACTTAACTGTTATTCAATAGCTCTCAGTGTCTCCTCCCAGACCCACCACCAGTCATAACATTCAGGAGCACTCATAACCTCTGGTCATACATCAATTTGAGAGTGGAACATTTAAAGGTAACTGTAGATCATTAACAGCTCTCATTGATTTCATGATATGTGATTTAATACAGTGTGATGGTTGGTTGATATAGTCTGATATAATTGACTCATAATGTATTACCTGAATGACAGCAGAGTATCTAACTGTGGTAGCTAGCTGACCCGAGCGATAAAGTGATAAATCCTTTAGTGAGACGGTGTTCTGATTCTCCCTCTCTTATATACAGTATGTCTCTCTGTATTGAATTCAGCTCTCTGTAACGAAATGGACTGCCACAGACCCGTTTAAGCCTGCCGCGAGGAGACCAGTACATGACATACAGTACATACAGAGAGAGAGAGAGACCAATACTATCTTGAAGCACTTGAACAGCATCTAGCACAACATTCTCTATTAGTCTGGACTAGAATAATCCTAGTTGGCAGAAACACAAGCCCCACTCACAATATCTTTATCAACACAGAGACTGAAGTATTTTTTACAATGTCTAGTATTGTCACTGAGAAGAACAGAGCTCATAGCTCCATTAGGCCAGTATGTACATGTGTGTTTATAAGGAGCATTGATTTGAGTTGGGGTTAGTGATTAAGATGAAGAAAGAAGGGGTGCTGCGACCTGTCTGGTTCTCAGTCAATGCAGTGCCATATCCCAGCATGGCTCAATCACTTACAGCCCTTGGTGAACTGGCTAGTAATGTTATCTCCTATTTGTCAGAGGGCAGGTCTGATCTCCAACAGGACAAACGTTCTACTGACACCTGTCCCACAATGCAGTATGTGTTATGTATACTCCATAGGCCTGGATTCAGATGTCTATTTTCAGCCAGTTGCAATTTATTCCCTATTATTTTCTATTATGAAGTTTCATTTGAAAAGTCAATATGTATGAAACAGGCTAGTAAAGCATTCCCCTTCTACTTCGAGGCACATTGCTTCCTGTTTAGATCTCCCTCCCAGTTATTTCCCCTGCAGAGTGGCAGCCTGTCGCTGTTCACCGTCATGTGGTGCTGAACGGTGAAATTCTGATGCATCGCTGTCTGCTTTGGTGGTGCTGAATCGCCAGTAGCTTGTTTATTTACTTCAACACCTTGTGTCAAATGTTATCAAAACCAAATGGGAATATTCCTGGTGTCTTAAGATGCTTACTGTTCTGTGCAAGAGATAGTGTAAGGCAAGCCAACGTGGTTTTAGGGCAATTCGTATTATTCTGTAAGTAAATCTGTGACAATCCATTTAGTATGATATGTTATTTTATGTTACATTGTGAAAGGAATAGCGGTTGTTCAATGTCATACGAATTAGAGGATGTATACTGTAGTATCATACTTGGAGGACATATTGGAGGCATATTGGAGGACATATAGTATTATACATCTTTCTCTGAGACCAGGTTGCTTGTTGCGTTGTAACAACAAAGGAGAATTACGGGGACAATTTACATTGGTGGTTAGGGGAACTAACAACAAAGGTTAGGTTCATTTACGTAGTGAATTGGGTTACATTTAGAATAAAGGTTAGGGGAAGAGTTAGCTAAAATGCTCCAGTTGTCCCCGACACGACTCAAACGCGCAACCTTTGGTTTGCTAGACGGTCATGGAAAACGCCCACCCTTCCTCCCCAACCAACCTTCCATCTTTTGTTCCTGTCTAAAATAAATAGACCAATAGCAGCTATCATAAGTATTGGAGGTGCTCAGAAGTACGTAAAGTGTGTTTCTTATGGCTCTGAGGCTGGGCTGAGAAAGCACAGAGGATTTGTCTGTAATTTTCCCGTCGTGTGCTTTGGCCACTGGGACTTGAGCTTCTATGTTGTCCTGTCAAAAACTATCATTTTTATTCCCAAACCTACATGGTATTTATTTAGCAGTAATTTGATACAGTCTCTGGAATATTTTCTGTCATTTTAATGGCACGGATATTTAGTATTTTTAGTATTTTATTAGGATCCCCGTTAGCTACAGCCTAAGCTGCAGCTACTCTTCCAGGGGTCCACACAAAACACAATGCATAACCTTAATAGACAATTATAGTTGAAGGACATAACTACATAAAATGACATAATGCATAACATTAAAAGACAACTACATAAACAGCATTCTATTTAATACAAGGATATATCCAGGAATTAACCAGTTGGTTGGTCCTCTGCCATCAGAATGTCTTCACAAACTAGTGTTGGGGATTTGTATTAGGAGAGATGAGTTCTGCTGTGCTGAACATCAATGGCTTCCCAATATCCACCTGTGTTGTTTTAGAAGTTTCAGCCCAGTCACTGTGACACAGCTTGGCACTGAATATGTTTCAGAAGTGTACCGGTGTGTGTGTGTGTGTGTGTGTGTGTGTGTGTGTGTGTGTGTGTGTGTGTGTGTGTGTGTGTGTGTGTGTGTGTGTGTGTGTGTGTGTGTGTGTGTGTGTGTGTGTGTGTGTGTGTGTGTGTGTGTGTGTGTGTGTGTGCGTGTGCGTGTGCGTGCGTGTCTGAGGGCTTATTGAGAGTGACAGTGTAGATTACAGGTGTAAGTACACACACATCGCCTGGTAATTAATTGAATTGTTAATGTAGCCAACGACTTCATTCTTAATTGCCCCTCATAGGATTAAGACAGAACTCTGTGATATGTGCTGAAGGTTACACTCATCTGCTCTAAACTGTAAATGCCTTGGTTCTAAAAATCCAGTTGATTATTACACCGAAAACAACCTGAAATTACATGTAGTGTTTTATCCCAGTAGCCTAATGTTAAATAACTGTGTTGAAATAATTAGTTAACAATATGTACTCAAAGAAAGTTCACCGTATTTGTCTTTTTGGGGGGATTTAAATGTCTGAGGTGGCAGAAAAGAAGTGCAGTGTTTGTGGTTTTCCCGGATGTGTCTAGGAACAACTCTAGGAGGGATCCTTTGATCTTAGTTGTAATTAGCTCTTAGTCCCCTCTAGTATTTCCCTGTTCTCTACTGCCAAGACAATACTCATAACCAACCAACACCACTTCTGCCTACTGCAGCATTTACTGCAAGTTTCTCCTGAAGGGCATAAAACTCTTATTTTTCTCTAAGAGTATCATGAATACACTGGTAGTTGACGTGACACCCTTTTTTTTGTCCATAACTGCAAACACATTTGATATGCATTTGATATGTTTTGCTTATTTGCCTTGTTGTTCATCATATCCTGTGCTTGTGCTCGCCATTTTGTAAATTTAAAATGTAAGTGGGCATTTTATGAATTGCTTTTATTGAATGGTATAAAAGGCAATCAATTCATTATGCTGTCCCTGAAATCTTAGGTTTTATAGTGACGACTTCATTTAAATGTGTTAACATTGTGACATATTACTAAAAACGTTGTTTTTTTACTTGGATCATAAGTAAATCCATGCTGTGTATTATTTGTTTTCTTACAATTTTGAACCAAATATGTTATCCGTCCAATGGTGTGACTGTCCCAGGTAAGGTTGTGGAAATTTCAACTGACGTTAATTAAAGGAAAAAGGTGTAAACTTCCCTTCACCTACTCTTGTACTTATGACACAAAATTGTATTTCAAGAAACAGTAGTCCCCAAGTCCATTCATGATGTTTCCAAACATTTTATCCCCAAAATCAATTTCCACATGGTGTGACACAATTCTGTGAATAAACAATGAACCAGCATTTGGGCACCATTGTGCAGGACAGAGTTCTCTTGCAATGAGGAAGTACAAAAGAAATTGCTGGAGCACATGGTCTGAACAGATCGTCATCTTTTTTAGAAATAGGTGTACGAATATTACACTTTTCTACCATTGCCATAAAAGGGGTACATTTCTTAGTCGTTTGGTGTGACATCTTTTGAATGAATAATTGAAAATATTCATAATTTTTTCATAATTTAAGTATAAAAATGCTATTGTTTATTTGTTGTGTTGAAATCAAACGGAAAGCTTACTGATAACAATAAGGTCCACAATAAATACATATTCCAAACATACTCTGGGACAGTTGTGGGAGGCGATAGATCCCAAATTATTACAACCACTCGCACCATTTGTTTTTTAAAGCAATGAGGCTGATGCAACAGATCAGAACGTTTAGCTTAAAATGATAAACTATTAGGCATTTTTTTCACATTATAAGAATAGCAATGTGCACACGGCTGTCACGACTTCCGCCATAGTTGGTCCCTCTCCTTGTTCGGGCGGCGTTCGGTGGTCGAAGTCACCGACCTTCAAGCCATCGCTGATCCATTTTTCATTTTCCATTCTTGTCTTCCATCACACCTGGTTCCAATTCCAATTCCATCAATTACATGTTGTGTATTTAACCCTCTGTTCCCCCTCATGTCCTTGTCGGTAACTGATTCTTGTAGTGCTTGTTCACGGTATGCTGGTATTCACCGGGTTTTGTTTGACCCATTTATTGTATTGTTCTGTTGACGGTGGTTTATGGATATTAAACGACACTATTGTAAATCAGTTTTCTCTCTCCTGCGTCTGACCTCTCTGCCGCCAGTACGCACCTCACTAGGCGCGAATGTACCAAAATGCTGTTCTAAAAGTGACAGCAAATGCAATTATGCATGTAATACTTTATTATAAAGGTGCGTTTTGATGGTGAATATGATCTTCCCCAGATTTGAATCTAACACGCAGCCTATGTATGCCAGTTAGGCTCTACACCGATTATAAAGGAGATTATTCTGCTTCATTTTAAGAAGTTATTTGGCCAATTTAGTTGTGATACAAACCTTATCAAAACATATCGGCCTATGGGCTAGGCTACATGAGGTGTGCAAACATGATTTGAAAAAGTCATGAGCTGTTTCTTGCCTTACTGCATGCTGGGCATCATTCACAAGTGACAAAACATCATTCACAAGTGACAAAACATCATTCACAAGTGATCAGCTAATATTGTCACCCATCAGACTATTCTTAATTTAATGTTGTCTTTACATATACTAAATAATATATGTGTGAAATTAGTTTTTATTTAGAATGGACCGTTATCATGCCCCTGTCTCAGAACAGGGGCATGGCAAAAAAATGGAATCTATCCACTTAAATAGTGAATGGAGGACGCTTTTCCCATGGCCAATTGTCATGCCAGCCAGGTAGGCAATAATCCTGTTGTAAAGTGAAGCAATGTGCTTAATATTAGGAAAGTTGATAAATAAACACAGTTGCCCTAGCCTATAGAAGGCTGATGGGATCAACATGAGCTCATGGGCTCTCATGAAGTGTTTGATTAGATTTTCAATTAATTTGCATTGATGTCAGAGTGATTAGAAGGACAATAGAGTGCTGAGTACCAGACGGTTAGCAAGTTTGGTAGCCTACTAACGACCATCGGCAACAGCATAATTACCGTGACTAAACGGTCAAGTGGAATTTGACATATTACCGCCGGTACAGTGGTAATATGGTCACCGTAAAAGCCCTTAAGTGTGACAGCTTTTCCCCCTTGGTGTGACATCAATATTGTGTCACACTAGAGGAAATCGCTGTCAGTACAGAACACATAACCCATAAATAAACTTCTATAATGACCTTTTAAGACTTATTTTTCAACAAATACAGTAGCTTGCAGGGTGGGGACAGACAACCCTTCTCATATGTACAGTAGCTTGCGAAAATATTCACCACCCTTGGAATTTCTCCTATTTTGTTGCCTTACAACCTGGAATAAAAATGAATTTTCTGGGGGTTTGTTTAATTTGATTTACATAACATGACTACCACTTTGAAGATGCAAATTATTTTTTATTGTGAAACAGATAAGAAATAACACAAAAAAACAGAAAACTTGAGTGTGCATAAATACTTTGTAGACCCACCTTTTGCAGCAATTACAGCTACAAGTCTCTTCGGGTTTAAGCTTGGTACATCTAGCCACTGAGATTTTTGCCCATTCTTCAAGGCAAAACTACTACAGCTCCTTCAAGTTGGATGGATTCCTTTTGGGTGTACAGCATTATTTAAGTCATACCACAGATTCTCAATTGGATTGAGGTCTGGGCTTTGACTAGGCCATTCCAAGACATTTAAATGTTTCCCCAAAAACCACTTGAGTGTTACTTTAGCAGTATGCTTAGGGTCATTGTCCTGCTGGAAGGTGAACCTGCGTCCCAGTGTCAAATCTTTGGAAGACTGAAACAGGTTTCCCTCAAGAATTTCCCTCTATTTAGCGCCATCCATCGTTCCTTCAATTATGACCAGTTTCCCAGTCCCTGGGATGCTGCCACCACCAATTGGCTCTTTCATCCCCCTCCTCCCTGTAACTATTCCCCAGGTCGTTGCTGTAAATGAGAACGTGTTCTCAGTCAACTTACCTGGTAAAATAACAGAAAAAAATAAATAAACCATGCTTCACTGTGGGGATGATGTTCTCATGGTGATGTGAGGTGCTGGGTTTGCGCCAGACATAGCGTTTTTTCTTGATGGCCAAAAAGCTCAATTTGAATCTCATCTGACCAGAGTACCTTCTTCCATATGTTTCGGCAGTCTCCCACATGCCTTTTGGCAAACACCGAATGTGTTTGCTTATTTTTTTCTTTAAGCAATGGCTTTTTTTCTGGCCACTCTTCCGTAAAGCCCAGTTCTGTGGAGTGTACGGCTTAAAGTGGTCCTATGGACAGATACTCCGATCTCCGCCGTGGAGCTTTGCAGCTCCTTCAGGGTTATCTTTGGTCTCTTTGTTGCCTCTCTGATTAATGCCCTCCTTGTCTGTGAGCTTTGGTGGGCCGCCCTCTCTTGGCAGGTTTGTTGTGATGCCATATTCTTTCCATTTTTCAATAATGGATTTAATGGTGCTACGTGGGATGTTCAAAGTTTCAGATATTTTTTTATAACCC